>NC_138784.1:32917858-33015239 GCF_965178545.1 Coloeus monedula | reverse complement strand
TTTTCCTCCTCCTTCAGCATCAGCTTTTGCTATTTATGACTTCATTATGATGTCACATAGCTTGCATTAAACCTATTTTTATTAACTCTCTAACCATTGTCAAAAGTTTACTTTATTTGCAAACTGCTTTGACAATGTGGTGAATGGACACGTTAAGTCTGTGGTAGTTTTATACTATGGACAAAAGTCCCCTAGCTCAGAAGGAGGAGATTACCAACATTAGGAAGGAAATGTGACTAAGTGGATTTGTATATATTTCCCTAGAGTAGTTATTTCAGCAAGACTGACCTGCAGTGAAAGAGAGATTGCTATTTATCTATGTAATTTTCATATATTTCTAGTTTAGAATGATACTTCAAATAAGAGATGAAAATGTGGAATATCTAGTGGAGGTTTTACAACATGATATTGTGTGTGCACTTAGTACATTGAATTCAAGCTGTACAACACTTTGTGAATTTACAATTGTGTTACATAGGAAGAGATTTAATTAAAAATATTTTGGAGTCTTAGTTAAGGTTTCCCATATTTGCATCTTATGGTACCATCTTTTTTTTCCTTCCTTTTTAGCATGTGCTATCTGGAGATCTCTGCCATTCAACGTTATATCCTTGTGTGTCACATCTCTTGTTTGCTACCAGCACAGAGAGTTTTCTAAACTCTGGTCTTGCCTTTTCTTTTAGTTTTTCTCCTTTTTATTTTAGGGGGTACTTTAAAGATCTTTTTTGCTTCCCTTGTATTTTCTGCAGCTGTTTCGTGGGCCACTGTCCTTGAACCAGTTCTTGTCTCACATCACTTCATGTTAATATCTCCAAATGACAACTATCTATGAGATCAACTAGTAGCTGAATTGTGTCCAAAACCATCTTGGCTGCCTTCTGGAAGTATTTTGTATAAATTTGCTGTCAGCTGAAGCTCTACTTGGCTAAAACCTCTCTTCATCTCTCCCACACAAATCTTTCCTTCCTAACTTTCTCAACTGTGATGTCATCCTTCTGCTGACATTTAAAACTCTCTCTGTCTCAGAGAGCTTTCTGGATTTTCATGACTGGGATATGTTTCATTTCATCTTCTGTAAAATCTCTCACTCCTGTCTAGCCAGATGGTTTTTCCTCTAAGTTTCTGATGGTACAGCTGTACTTTCTCTGGACCCAGCAATGCATTATTCCCCTTCTCACCTCATGTTCAGAATCAAGTTTTCATGTTTACCTACTCAAACTTGGAATAAATATTTTAGTAGAACTAGGAGGCATCCTTCTAGTTAATAATTTAAATATTTTCTTTGAGAATCATGAGTGAAATAAAATAATGGTAGAATGAATTTTCTGAAATAGTTTTGCATGTTTTCTTTCATATTTCAGTCAACCTCATCTGTGACTAATACTGCTCATATGATTCTCCCAGTCCTCCTCACCAATACACACCAGTTTTCTTCATTTGCAATTTCATCTGGACTCAAAGAAATTGGTCAAGGTCTTCTTTTCCTAAGAGCCATCAAACTGTCTTTAATTAATATCTGCCAAGGTCATTAATGAATTTTCATGTTAAAAAACCAACTAAAAGAAGACTGAAACAGGCCAAGGGAAAACAAACAGCAAGCAAACACCCTGAAGTGCATGATAGATGTTGAAAGCTTCCTGTCACAGAAAAACATCACAGAAATGTTAACCCAAGTCACTTAATAAAGTTAGCAATAAAAAAAGCAGAACAAAAGCAAGAAATTGACTTGAAATACTGCTTCAAGCTATAGCTATCTCTTAATTATTGTAGAGTATATGTTTTTGTTGTGATTTACCCCCAACTGGCAACTAAGGACCATGGAAGAGTTCACTCACTGTCCCCTCACCCCTGGTGGGATAGAGAAAAGAACTGGAAAAAGGTAAAACTTATGGATTGAAATGCAAACAGTGATGAACCATGCACTTGCTCACCACCCACTGACTGCAGCCAGTAGCCAAGCAGTGATCATCAGCTTCCCACAGTTTACATACTGAACACAACACTGTGTGCTATGGAATATCCCTCTGGCTAGTTCAGGCCAGCTGCCCTGGCCATGCTCCCTCCCAGCTTCTTGTGCACCTACTCACGGGCAGAGCATGGGAAACTGAAAAATGCTTGGACTTGGGACAAGCACTGCTTAGCAATAGCTAAAACATCAGTGTGTTATCAAAAGAAGCTTTTGACAGTAATGTTCCTGCTCTAGCTAACAGATAATACCAGAAAGACAAAAGGAAATGTTCCCTCTTTCACTCAGGATCTTCCCGGTCTGTTCCAGCCAAAATCAGGAACTGGCAAGAGAGTCTGTGTTTTCTGATGCAATGCTGTGAGCCAGAAAAGAACAGTTAAGTAAGTGACTATACATCTTTTAGTCCAATTATTTGTCGCATTACTGAAGGGATGACTGACTCAGTCATTCTATCAATACTTTCTGGATGAACACCAATGAATGTAATTGTTGAATGAACTTTGCTTTCAGCATAAAGTTCACCTTGAAGAAACCTCATTCTTTCCGCAAAACAAATTGTGAAGTTCTCTTTTTCCTCCACCTTAAGAAAGCCCTAAGTAGCATGGTGGAAACAAAAGCGAAGAATTGTAGTATTTGATATTCTGTCTGCTGAAATGGAATATCCCCTCAGGCCTCTTTATAACCCAAATCAGGAAGTGATATCCCTAAGGGAAAAAGAACTTGTACTGAACTCCAACTCTAGCTACATACAGCTTAAATATTACTAGATATGACTTCTCCTGGTCTTCCCACTAAAGTTCAGCAATTCCTTTCTGCTTGGAAAGGCTTCAAAATATGTTTTAAAGCAGCTTATACTAAGAGGCCTGGGATAGCCATGACCAGCTTCTAGTGTTTCTCATCTAGGCACCACAGGCCATTACAGGAACACACTTACAGGGCTTCACTGAAAGCACTTCTAGTTCCTCATCAGAAGATTTCAGAGCTCTATGAGAGACACTGAAACAACTCTGAAGTCTGAACAAGGAATGAATTCCTCAATTCTGATTTGAGGAAGGAGTCATCATCTGACCACCACTTGAAGGATAAACAACTGGGCCTGAGTTCAGGCAAAGTGAAAATGATGGAGTAAACTCTTGGGAACTCCCTTATCCCTGTCTATGGAGCAACTGACTCTGAGACACCATTACTGATGATTGTCTCACTCCTGCATACAACTCTGAAGCACAATTAGAAATATCTATTTTTTCCTACAGATTTCATAAAGAAAAGTCTAATTGCCTTCAGCAACAAATTAAGCACTTGTGATGCTTTAGATATACTTCCATAATAGCTCTAATTTGCCTGAATAGTGCAAATAGATTTAGCATGTATATTCAGTATTTTAGAATATAGGGATGATATTACCTTACATGTTTATTGTGGGATAAATGCTAATTACAAGGAGCTCATGTGGACCAGCAGGTAGGATGTTTGGACTCATAGCAATCATACTCTAAGGTACTGGTATTTCCTAGTCACAGAATCATAGACTACACTGAGTTGGAAATGACCAACGAGGATCATTAAGTCCAGCTCCTGGGTCTGCACAGGACAACCCCAATTTGTAAAGATGGTTCCAGAGACAATACCTACAACGGGGGCACCCCACCCTTGAGCATGTTTGTAGACAGAAAGGGCTTTTTATAGTACAGAAATTGTGAAGAGGCTATTGATCCTGGTTCAAGCAGGAGGATGGCTCCTGGATGTCCCATTCAACCAGAAAGATTCTGCCCTAATGATTATAATTTTTGTGTGAAGGAGGGTGGTAATGATTAATATTTGCTGCAGCTTAAGCAGAAAAGAATTTTTCAGTACACTTCTATGCATGACAAAAAAGCATGTTATAAAAATATTTCTAACCAAAATTCTAGTGAGTTTTTCTTTAAATATTTCTGTTGTTAAAAAACTCCAGATATAAACAACAATTGGAAACTGCTTCATTGAGTTTTACATTTATCACTTGACTGTGAAACAAATCAGTTTTGTTTCCCAAGAGATGGTTCAGATTGTATACCTGGTAAAAGAAAAATTTTATGTATTGCCTATATAAGTTCCTTTAAAACTGAGCCGACTGAAACTTTCCTTTTAGTGAACAGCTGTTATTCCCCACTACACATGGTATATCAGTCCCTGTGAAACTCCTCATCCACTATAGGACAAAGTTCTGATCTGACACAAAATATAACTTTAGTGTACTACTAAGGTGTGTTTAAATGATCTCCCTTTCAGTCTTAGGGAGAAGTAATCCTTGTTCTCATTTCAATGGTATTTAATGCAACTTACAGTACACATTTTTACTAACTGTTACTAACTGTTTACTTACTAAAGCATCTGTGTAAAATAATTATAGCCTACGTGATTTCTAAGTTCTGGAAGCATAAAATTTTAATATCCCATATTTAGGATATCTCAGGAGAAAGTGAATCAAAGAGATTTCACTGTTTTCTGGTGTAGGAGACATTGCTCATCTTAACCCTGCCAAAGATGACAACCAGGTGCCTTTTCCCGTGCACCCCCAACCTGGCCAGTGACAGGAGATGTAGAGGTGGTATTTCAGGTCAAGCTCACAAACCTGGGAGGACATAGGTAAGAGACTTTCCCTCATAGAAGGAGACATATATGAGACAAGCCTTAGTGGCCAGAGAGCATGACCACAGCTGCAATAAGGAATCTTCTCTAAGTAGAGCAAAGAGTGATGTGAAGCTGAGCTGTTAGAAACTAAGGTGAGAAACAGGTGGGTCCTTCTAATGAGAGAATAAGAAAAAGACACCAGCCTGGGGGTTAACTGAGACTATTTTATGTGTGAAAACTGATTATGTAACCTGCTAAGAGAGGCTTTCTTGTGATGTCCTTCACCATAGCCTGACCTCACCTGAAAGTCCTGTAGCAGTTCTTGCATTCTGGTGTCTGAGAACAAATCACTTGCTCCATCATTGTTTCAGTAGGACTTCAGAGAAAATTCAAACCTTACACTTGATAAACTTCCTTTTTAAATGAAATATATCTTTCGGCATTTCATATTTATGCGTTAAACATTATATAAAATTGCATATTTAATTTCAGTATTTGCATGAATCTGTACTTATTTAGAATCTCTCCTTCCAAAGAGAAGACAACATAACAAAAGTAGAAGGAGCTTAGTAATGTTTTTGTTAGCATTTTTTCACTCCAAGGAAATGGTGCAGAGGTAAACTCTTCTATGACAATTTAAATAATCTGTCTTTCTCAGTAAAATACTGACATGCCTTAACAATTTTGATACAAGCCTTTATTATTTCACTGTCCCATAATAACTAATAGATGATTCACTTTCCAAGGCACAAGAAGAATGAAATTTTCTTTGTTTTGATTTATGCTTTTACTCCAGTATGGAAGCTTAATCTGACAGGATGTAGTACATCACCTGAGAAAAAGATTTCAAAGCAAGCTTTTTCCTGTGAAATCTGATCAGATATTTACAGGCTGTCACTGAAAATTATGGCAATTACCAGCCAAGGTAATTATCAGGCAAGGCTGATAAACAAATTATTGTACAAAGTCATAAGAAAAGCCTCCATGATCTGACTCAAATCCACATAATTAGAGAGATCTGACTCAAAGTCTTATTTTAGGATGACCAATAAAAGGAAACTTAAAAATGCAGCTCAACAGTTTGGAGCAGTTTGAAAGTAAGGCCCAAAAGGAAACATTTTCTTCAAGTTTATTAAAAATAAATAAATGTTGCAGATGGTCATTAGGACTTATCTAAAATTAGCAGAGACTTTAATGAGACACACAGGAAAAGTATTAAATAAATAAAATTATTTTTGTCATCTTAACATTCAGAAGCATTTAAAGTTATTCCCTCTGACTTTTCCCAGGTATGTAATTTCAGAAAACTTGAGCCCCTCAGGAAACACTTCACATTTTCATTTATTCTGTAAATACTGTTCTGCCTTTCTCCTGTGCCCAGAAGACTGTATCATTCAGTAGTTTATTTTAGCCACTTACGACATAGAGTCATCTGGAAGCTTAAAACTTTGAAACTGCAGTGTGAAGATAAAGCATAAAAATGACAGTTCAACCTGAATGAAGGGAAAAAGCCTAGACCATAGGGGACTCTCTCATCATAGATGTCTTACAAAGAAATTCTCTGAACATTCCACATTACAGATCTGTGCTTCCTAGCTAACAGTGCCATTAATGGATTGCGCAGTAAGGCAAATTATTGCCTTTCAGGTAAAGAAACTGAACAGCTGTCAGAGATGATATTTAAAGGTGTTTTTAAACCAGATGTCACTGTAAGAACAAACAATATTTTCTTTTCTTATACTAGGTTTACTTTTTCTGTAATGTTAAGTAAGGCAGATTAAAAATACTCTATATTTTTTCCCAAAGTGGAAAGCATATTTTTTCTGTTTCTTCATGTTTATTTTTTTGTTTTGGCTTTGTTTTTGTTTGGTTTTTTGGTGGTTTGTTTTTTTCTTTTTTGAATGATGTTTATACTGCTGTTCTTGTGGGATGGGAAGTAGCTCCTTTTTGCAATGGAACATACAAAAAAATACAATAATGTAGATATAGATTGTTTCCAGTTTGCCAAGCAGAACGTGTTGTGTGGATAGAGCTGTTGTCCTGACCCCCAGCACTCAAATAACTCTTAAGATCAAATTTTCCATCTTTCCAGTTACAGTTTTTGTGGAATAGTGGCATAAAGACACCTGAATTCAATGGTTTATTTTTAAATACTGTTCACTTCAATCACAAGAAGATTAGACAATCTAATATCTGCCTATTTATCTGTAGCTTTCTTGTGAAGTTAGAGTTTTTACTGACATTTCTAGAAAAATTGCAATGTTGGGTTTTGTTCTGTTTTTGTTTTCCCACAGGTTTGGTAGACCAGTGCTTGTGTTAAATTGTATGTGCCGGTAGAAGCACATAATTAGTGGAATTTCTCCCATTCACACACGTACAAGTTCTTGCTGGCTGACTGAAAAGCAGAATTTTGCTTTACAACTGTGGAAGAAAATACAGTAGGAATTATACCACTGCACATCTTACTTCAGAGGTTTCAGGGAAGCATTGTGACTTAGGTCCTATGTAGATATTGAGGAAAGTAAAATTAAAAAAGTAATATCAACATTTAAGTCTTAGGAAATACTTTAAGGTTGAGAAGAGAAAAAAAATTCCCCCCTGATTGTGGAGGTCCTGCTAAACAGCATGTCCTCACACCAGCAGAAATTTATCTCTCTCCTGTCTTCAACAGGAGATAAAAAAATAAATCAGATGAAAACCCCCTGGGCTCTTCAAAGGAAGAATGAAATAACATCCCTTCCTCCCATGGCATCCTGAAGCCAGCTTTGTTGAATGAAATTTAAGTTATTAAAAATTAATAGTTTTTGGGTTGTTTTGGGGGTTTTTTGCTATTTTCCATATAGAGAAACTGTCTTTCCTGACTAAATTAAATTCAGGTTACCTAGAGCACCATCTTAGGTCACAGCTACATCTTCAGCCTCTTCTGTGTGTAAATGAGATGAACCATATTTAAAATGGCCTTATGTTTGTTTCTATTCTTTTTCTTCTCTCTGTTGAAGCTTTTTCAGCCTGTCATCCCCTTATCATGTGTTTAACCATGCCAGTGAGGTGAAGATTTCAGCCTGTGAAGTCCAAAGCTCCTTCAGTCTTCCTTGCTATAGGCTTGGGCTTAGTCTGTGCACCTCAGAGGTTGCATGTTAACATTTGACATGTAAAAAGACAGAGCTTCCATATTTCTGACCAGTTAATAAGATGTTTGTGTGCAATGCACGAAACAAATATGCAACCACTTTGGACTAGTGAGTCTAGTGTATATGGGTTCTGTCATGTCTGAATCTCTGCTCTAGCACTTGTGATGTTGAACTAGTCTGATCTCTGACTAAATCAGACATGGTACCCAAGTACATCCAGCTTGGTTTGCAAAACAAGCATGTCCACCACTTCACCTTCCACCCAGTGGAGTTGGAATGGTCTGTGATTCCCAGATATCTCTAGCCCCTAATGGGCCTATTAGGACCACTGCCATTATATATACTAAGCTGCCTGGACTCTGTAAACCCGATACTGATGGTCAAAAAAGGCTTATAGTGGTAAATGATATCTTAGAAAATGTGCAGGTAGGGAGACTGCCTTGGAAATGTGTTCATGGCAACCTTTCCATCCGGTTGGTAAGCATTTCAAGCTACAAATTTACCATGCATTTTTGATCTACAGCCAATTTTCTTCAGCTCTTTATTCATCTCCTGTGGAGTACACTGCTGAATATATATTTTTTCAAAGCCATGTCTTGACTAGAGTTACTGCCATTACACAGCGGAACTCCTTCCAAATTACAGACAAAACTACAAACAGCCCTGAGGAACAGGCAGTTGTGTCTCAAGGGAAATTAAAAAATCCCCCCAATCTTTTACTACCTATATTTAACCTATTTTATATGGGGATTTTATACCATTAAGCACAGGGGAAATAGTTCTGCCAATATTTCAGACCCTTAGGCTTCCATCAGAAATGGGCTGCTGTAAAATTTTATTTAAACTGTATTTAGATCATTATATCAGTATCCAAAAATTGGCTTTCAGTGGAAGTCCAAGATTTTTCTCTTGAAGAGGAACCCCTCCATAGTTCATTAGCTTCTTTTCTGTATCATATTGCAATAGATGAAAAAAATAAGCAAAAACACTATTAAGTAATTTTAAGTTTCATGAAATGGATTGCATAATATTAGGCTGCTGGTACACAAAAGTTCTAAAATATATGCATTTAATAGGCATTGAAAAGAAATTCTAATTATTTTGCTGAACAAGAAGAAAGTCTTATATTTCAGAAGAGTTTTTCACCTGTGGAAAGCCTAGTTTATGAAGTGACAAAAAAAGGTTTCCAAGAATTACCTGACCTTTTTGAATCCCATTTGAGCAAACAGCATTATGCTGGAGCCCCATGTACTTATTGACCCAAAAAGACATACCCACCAGAGCTGACGCCAGTAGAAAGCAGCTGGCAATTTGAAATTCATCCTGTTCTCTTCTGCCACCCCTGAAAACATACCCTCTTCAAAAGGCATCATGCTGGGAGGTGTGCAGAGGACTTTCCATGGCTGATTATCTACCTGCAAAGCCTCATCTGTTTATGAACTCACAAAGGAATGGGAACACAGCAAAAATGTACACTTCCAATGCCTTGTGCTTGCTATTGCTGCCCCCTTAGTAAGGCAAGGAGAGATGCATGTAACATCACACAGATTATAAAAGTCATGTGCTGACTTCACTTTTGTAGTGCTTCCTAAAACATGGGGCTGTTTCCTGCTAGCAGTGATAATTTGGTGCCAATTTTGGTAATTAGATAATTTTTAAGTGCCTTAATAAAAGCATTCAGTAGTGTACATTAAGCTCCCGCATGCACAACGTCATTAATGCTTTGACTTTTCCTCCTGAGGAAGCAGTGGGATGGGTAGCAAAATTAAGAATTAGTCACGTTGCTAGGAAGTAAGAGTTTTATACATGCAGCATAATCTGTTCTGAATATGGCTGCAGTATTTAATTGCAAGGTTTGCAAAAAGAAAAGTTCTGAATGAAGAGTAAAAAGAATTTTAAGGAAAAACAATATTCTAGACTTTGTTTTAAATGTCTAAATTAATTGACAAAGAAAGCCTATCTATTTACCAGACTTGATATAACATTCTTGACATTAAAAACTTATTTTGCATAAACTTACATTATATTACATGCCATTAATCTTTCTTACCATGAAGTTCAACCATGAAATTTTGTTCTCTCTTAATCAGCATTTTCACAAGTAAACTTGTAAGAGAAGAATAAGCCCCTATCATTTAGACAAATAGCAATCAGTTGACTAAAGAACTATCACCCGAATGCCATTTTAGATATATTATTTTACAAATCTCCAATAAGTAGACCTGAATATAAACCTTAGATGTGAACTTTGAATTCAGGACCTACACATCATCTTTCTTTAAGTAGGTGGAACACAAATACTCTGTTCTCAAGTCTTATATATATAGGTTTGGAGACTGAATGCATTGCAGTGCTCATCCTAGAAACATTTTGAAATATGCTGAGCTTGCAAACTGGAGCCCTGGTCAGGGCTGGTTTTGCTTCGTCTTCTTGTCCACTGCTTTCAGACTGTGCCATTTGCAGTGTGTGGCTGTAAGATGAAGCAATATGGGATGAGCAGAGAGATCAGACTCCCTGGCCATTTCTCCCCTGCTGGAGAAAGAGCACTGCATAGCAAAGGAAGAACAGGCTTGCTTTGAAATTGGTCTCATACTGTAGGTCATTGCTCTTCATCCAGCAGGGGACTCAAGCACTAAGCTATTAGAAGAAAGATTCTTCATGAAATCCATATTGGTTATAAAATATAGTTGTACGTATAGTCCAAATTCTTCTGAATCTCCCAAAATCCCATGGCACATATTTTCTAGACCGTCCTTCTTCTGGGCCCCTAGCTTACAGATATTTTGTGGCCGACTGATTCTTTTGCAGCTCCTATTAAATTCTATCTGAAATGTTCTGCAGGTGCAAAATTACCCTGTGCCTGTGAAATCCAGGGTGTAAAGGGCAATTGTAAAGGGTGTGATAATTTTTAAGCATTCACTCCTAGTTGTATCCATATCTGCATAGTCTGGACCCTAATTTACAGTTTTCAGTTTAAAGAATCACATCTTTGTTTTAATGCATAATTGATATTTGAGGGCACTGTAAGCTTCAAGATTTTGTGGCATCTAGATAAAACATGATTTCATATGCATGGGAAGCAAGCTGGCTTCTATTTTTTTTGTTTTTTATCACTTGTATTGCTATCAAATAGACAGGGATGTAAAAGGCAGCCTCTAATTTGTCTCTGTGTACTAAACATAAAAAGAAGAATAAGGCTTTTAAAATTCAGAGCAATTCTGTCAGAAGATTGCTATATCCAGGTACTTATTCCACTTCACTTCTCATTTACATATGAAATCTTGCCTGACAAGTCTCTGAGTGCAGAGTAAATTAGAAAAGTTAACCACTCTTTATCCATTATTTATGTGCTGTGTAGTCTAAAATTACTGAGTTTTCTTCATATACACTGTGGTAAGGTATAAAATTAGTATAAAAACTAGATATAGAATGGTTTGGGACTTTTTTTATTTGCTAGAAATAAGACCATAAAAGCATTAACAATGGTTTTCTTTATAATTAACCTCTGGCATTTTAAAGTGTCAAGATATAAGCTGCAAAGGAGAGCTTTAGAACCTACACTGAAGAGGAAAGAGAAATGATTATCTAAGTTAATGAACTCAGTTCTGTAATGGACTGGACAGAGGTAATTGATACGAACTAATAAGAAAATCTGGCAAA
The DNA here is from genome assembly GCF_965178545.1 of Coloeus monedula. Lineage (NCBI taxonomy): Eukaryota > Metazoa > Chordata > Aves > Passeriformes > Corvidae > Coloeus > Coloeus monedula. Next base: position 33,003,872 of record NC_138784.1, on the reverse strand, counting down.
AGCTGAAAGAGGAAAATCTTCAAGCTGATGTGAAATGACGGCGGAGAACTGATGACAGAGAATAAGTCAGACAGTAAGTAAGGAGCACCATGTGTACAACTGCCGCCAGATTTCCTGCTGAACAAAGTTGCACTGAAGAATTATTGTATGACTTTTACAGTATAAGGGAGGATTCCTGATAGCATAAGGCAACATCTCATCGTAGATATCATTGTGTATATACTTTTTTTGAAGAATCTGCTTTACCTTCTCAGATGTATTTCCACTTTACAAATCCTTTACCTGAAGAGAATTTTTAAAGAAACTTCTACTTCCTCCTGCCCAGAGCCATTAATTGATTACATCTTCTCGCTCATTATTCACAGAATGGTAGAATTATAGGATGGTTTGGTTTGTAAGGAAAATTTAAAGGTCCTCTATGATGACCCTGCAAGGAGGAGGACCATGTTCAACAACATTAGGTTGCTCAGAACCCAATCCAGCCTGACCTTGAATGTTTCCAGGGATGGGGCATCAACTACTTCTCAGGGTAACCTATGCCAATGTTTCATCATCCCCACTGTAAAAAATTTCTTCTTTATATCTAGTCTTGAACTTATGCTCTTTTAGACTAAACCTTAACACTCACTCCTTGTTCTGTCAGGCCCCACTAAAAAGCCTGTCCCCATCTCTCTTTCAAGTTTCCTTTAAGTATTGAAAGGCCACAATAAGGTCTCCCTGAAGCCTTCTTTCCTTCAGGCTGAACAAGTCCAGCTCTTCCAGCCTTCACAGGACAAGTACTCCACTCCTGTGATCATTTCTGTGGCCCTCCTCTGGATCCAATCCAACAGGTTCATGTCTTTCTTGTGCTGTGTTCCCAGAGCTGGATGCAATATTTCAGTGGGTCTCACTGTCATGGAGTCAAGGGGTGGCATCACCTCCCTGAACCTGGTGGCCACGCTCCCATTTGATGCAGCCCAGGATTCTCAGCTGTGCCAATGTGACTCCTTGCATGATCGTACAGTAAAGTGGACCAGGGAAATTGCTTGTTTTAGAATAAAGCTAATCCTCAAAATCTGATTCCTGTATTTAAGATGGACCATCAAAGATGACTTTCAGATGAGCAACTGAACTATCAGAGTAAGGAGGAGAGTAAGAAGCAGGAAAAAGAGATCAGAAGCAGGATGGGATGGTCATTTTTTGGTATGGTGTCCTGAAGACGGGTTCAGCAGCTGTATGAGTGCTCTCCCAGAAAGTCAGAAGCGTTAATTAGCCTGACAAGATTTAAATCCCAGCTCTCAGTTCCTGTACTATCATCCTAATTAACTAATAAAATGCATTGGGGAGGACTGGGGTATATAATTCACTGCTTATCCTGATAAAGACAGTTCAGAAGCTTGCAGGGCTGTTGAACAAGCAAGGAGTCAAAACTGTATTCCAGTTACTCAAGCACTTGTCGTAAGAAGGGCATCCACCTTCCAAGGATTTCAAATACATTTAACACTAAACTGTATTGGATGGAAATAATTACTGGTCTTGAGCTAAAAGGTGTTTGATCTGTGAAATTCGACTTCATATTTTTCTTATTGCCATGTAAAGTAGTTAGGTATCCAGTAATGGTAGGATTTAAAAGTCACCTTTATGTTCAGCATTTCCTCTTGGCCAAGTTTGGGAGCTCTCAATCTGACACACTGACTGTTGTAACCCTCTGAAAAGTCCCATGTTCTTCCCCAGCTTAGGAGGAGAGTTGAGATTTACCACTGGCTGCAGATTCCAGTCTCAGAGGGTATGCTTCTAAATTAGGCAGTGCAATGCTAAGCAGTACATAAATCACCTTGTGGAAGTACCTAAATACTCAGGGTTTTTAGTAGCTTCAAAAATGAGAGACTGGATAATCAGGTTTCTACTTTCTATTGCTTCTAATATGTTGCCCAAATTCTCTCTTCAGATACAAATGACTGATCCTGATAAAGTTAAAACAAAATCTTTATATATTCTGTTTTAGGTGGAATGTCTAAAAGCCTTCTTTTCTGATAAATAAATATAAAGGACAAATGCTTGATGTGAGTATAAATGCTAGACTATCTGGGGCTGGGGGAGTCCCCTACATCTGAGTCATGTTTGTGGTAGAAGCTTGCCACAACCTGGCAAATTTGCAAGAGTGTAAACAGAGTGGAATTTTCCACAAACTGGTGCCACCATAGAATGCACTGTGTAAAGTTCAATTTATAAACATCTAAGAAAAAAAACCACAAAAACCAGAAGTCTGTAACTTTTGGCAAAGTAGAGAATTAGATTTTTGGTCATGGGTTTTCTTCTGAGATTACTCTTTTAACTCTATGTGATTTAAAAGAAAGTAGAACTTTATTATTATCATCAGTGGCTTAGGAAGATTATCAGACAAGTAATGGAAATTTCATACATAGAGTGCATGTCCAATCATGTATAGATATCACAGTGATGACAATGAACAGGGTAGTAATTTTTTTTCCTTAATTATTTAGGTCTCTAAGATTCATGTGTGTGTTTTCAGGGTAGAGATAAACTTGAAATGGGTCATTTATCCTAGGCACACTTATACATAGGCAAGTTTTAGTAGTAGGGAAAAGGATTGCAAAGAGCCTACTGCTTCCCCAACCTACACCTCCAAGGCAGTGACCCCTGTCCCAGCATCAGTGGTGCCTGTGAGTTCTAGAAGGAAAGAAAGCTTTCTTCCATCATCCCTCTGATGAACAATCTCCAGAAGCCAAGTGGTCCTGCATGTTGAGCTGAACGTGAGACTGGTGTTTTGAGTGCAGCAGCTGGGTCATGAAACACAAACAATAAGCTCAGACTTGGGCCTAGAGCACTAGAGCAGTAACCCGTGTATGCATTTAATGCAGTCTCAGGTCTTGAGTTGTCACCACAATGTCAGAGAGTCAGCAGTTTAAACTTCAGTTTGGTAGGCGAACATAACCTAGTGGTGAGGTCAAGAGCACTAAAGACCTATTCTGAACAGTTTTGATTGCAAAAACAAAACTACACTTAATTGTAATGAGTGGGACATGGTGCTAGTCTGATATCAGATAGAACCATAACTAAGTTAGTAGCAGTTTAATGAGCAGTTGAATGAGCTGTCCCAGACTTAGCAAGTGTTTGAGACATTGCCTTAACTGTGCTGTTTCCCTTATTTTTACTTTCAAAGCAATACATAAACAAAACAGATAGATAAGGTCACTCTACTAGGACAAGAGCATCTGTTACTCTAGGACAAAACTCTGCTGTCTTTAAATTAGAACCAACAGGAGCTTAAAGTCACGCATATGTATGAGCAGTATACTGATTTGAAATAATAATGAGAATTCCATCATTTAAGCCCTGCATGTTTTTAAATATAACTTTAATGTAACTTCAAGTAGCAAATTACTTCTCAATGTTCAGTGACACACAGAAGAGCAACCAAAAATAGAATAAATGTACTTGTGATTTGCATAAAAATCATACTAAGAAAGAATGTACTATGGTTAGAAAGATAAAAACAGCAATCCAGTGAGTGCAGTGGGAAATAATATCATTCTTGTGTGAATTATTTCCAGTTTAAGACACTGGATATTTTAAAGAAATGCTAAATGTACTACTGAATAATTTTATATCTGTACAGTTCAAAACATGGTGCAATATTGATGTTTGAGATCTGAACCTAACAAGTATCAAGAAGGCTTTGCCAAAGTATTGACAAAGAGCAGGCAAGGGATTACTTAAAAAAGGGAACAGATGCAACTTAATCATTCTAAACAATCTGCATCTTAAGGGAAATGGAAAATAAACTCATATAAACCTCTGGTAGTGTAATTTTTAAATGTTATGACAATCAAGGTGAAATGGGAATATGGCAGAGACAAAAATGTGGTATTGACTCTGTCCCCAAGAAATTGAGCAAAAACTGCTGTCATTGCTCTCCTAGTTTAATCCCTACTTCTTCCATTAATGTCTCTAATGTTCTTAGCTGTAACCTTATATATCATATTACAAAGCATCATCTACTCACAACCAACTGGTCAATCCCAGTGTGACGTATTTTATAATAAGGATAAATTTGATGTTTCAATCTATGATTTTTTTGGATCATTTTAATATTAATTTTTGGTGTTGAGCTATAGACACTTTGTTTCTCTGTCAGTTTAACAGCTTACCATGCACACAGCATGTATTGTTCATTACTACCTGTGGCTCATTCATGGTAACACGGTAATTCATAGCACAGGAAAAACTCAAAGCTGTAGGCACCCAGGGCTCAATTCTGAAGGATACAAAGTAGTCTGGCTCCTGCCCAGTAAAGCACTTGAAGCACATATTTACGGTTTGCGTAATTGATTTTTTGTCAAGAGGTGCATAAAAATAAAGCACATGACTAAGGCTTTTGCTGGAGGAACTCCAGAGTAGTCAGGACCACCTATTTCTGATGAAGGCATATGTTTGCTGGCAAAGTTGTTTGCAGGAACAGACCTGCTTCTAATACCATTTTTTGCTTTAATTTTATTCTATCATAAATGAGAAAGCTTCTTCATAGTTGTTCTGAAGAATACTGTCTGTGATGTAGCACCAATGTACTCTTTCGTTACTCTCAGGGTGTTGATACTGATGTGAACCCACACATAGCTATGCCTCCTTCCACCATTCCTTCTCTTTTTCCATTCTCTCCTCTCCTCCCCTTTCCTTCCAAATCTATTACTGATGTAAAAAACCCTTTCTATTCCAGTGAAGCTACTATTCACTGGGCAAAGCAAAAGATTTACTACTTTAATATTAAATGCTGTGTCTGAATGCTTTCACAGATGAGAAACTGAAATGATGCAGCATGTACCTAATAAAGTCTCTTTGAACTGAGAATCACAGAGAGATTTAAAGAAAACAAACACCATGCCCACAACTCTAATAGAATACTTGTACTTTGAAAACTTAATGGACTTTGAATATAGTTTTCTATTAGGAACAGGTAAAATGAAAAAAATATGTATTCCATGCCAGCTGGACAAGTTTGTAGAATAGCTTATCTTACAAAAGTGTGTTCCCCTGTTCTTAGGTGACTAAAAGAAAACAACTAAAATAAGTATCATTTCAACTAGGAGCCATCACCTCCATTCTCTTCTCTTCTGATACAGATTTACTCCATGATGTCCCTAGCATGACATCAACAGAGGCTGTTCAATATACCAAATATCTTGATAAAAAGTTTTTGCCTTCCCTTGCACACTTGAAATTTCTACTTTTTATTGCGTTCAGAAAGAAGAACAAAATGGAGGGGATTAATAACTTTGAGGTACAAGGCTAAGGAAGAACAAGGGCACTTATTGAAACATTTTTGCTGTCCATCTTGGGCCTTGCCACAGGAAACCTCACTCAACCTGTCACCTATCATGGTGTCATGTGAGTGTTGCATATAAAGGGCTTGTCAAATTGTTATATTTGGGAGCTGGACTCCTTTCCTTTCTAGAACTCATAATTAGAGTCCCTGAAATCAGATATTGCCAAGTACCACAAAAAGCATGCACTTCTTAATTTTTTTTTGTTTTTTTTCTTCACTTCTTTCTTTTTTTCTTTCTTTTTTTCTTTGTTCTTTGCACTCTTACCTTTTCCATGGAAGGAATACCACGTTCTGGCACCAGCCAAAGGAGTACTTCAGTTTGTGTTTGGGTCTGACTTCAGTGGCACTACACATTGCTACATTAAACATTAGAGCTGAAGAGTCCCAGATTTGGTCTAGAACACTCATCATCTTTGACTCTGACTTGGAAAAGCATTTAACCATATGAAAACCATTTAAACATATGATCCTCAACTTTTACTTCCCCTCATCTGAGTGAGACACTGAGGTACAAATGTGGCAAAAAGCATTCATGATTAAGCATGCACATCACTATTTTGCTGGATGAAGGAACAAGTGGCTTCTCTTAAACTATTTATATAACAGGCCCCAATCCTGTAGGTTTGCAGCCTGTACTCTGGCTTTCAGTTGCATTGGTTTTCGTATCCAAATGCCTTTCAAATTCAGTTCTGCTCTCCTGGCTAATATGAACACTCGTAAGAATACGGTAATTAAACACAATTACAAAGATGTGCACATTCCATGCTGAATAACTACAGGCCCCTTTCCAAGAACCTTTTTTTACTCTCCTCATGATCTGTAATTTTCCTGGATTCTTATTTATGCTTCTCAGCTATCAAACCAGTTTTGTGTGATCCTGGTAAATTCTTTGTAATTTTGTTGCTGTTGCAGACTCCCACTACACTTCTCTGATGAGTGAAAAAATACAAACCCAGCAAGGTGAAAAAATTCAGTAATCAGTGGAGCTCCAGCTTCCACTGGTTTTGCCAGCTTTTACTCAGGGCAGAGTTTATAAAATAGCCTAAGCTGCCACAAAAAAAGAGAGATTTGATGGAACTGCTCGCTGTTGGTAGTGAAGTTTGTAATGAATTTGTGGGAGTTAGTCTTATGAAATAAAGGCCACATTTGACCTGTCAACATTGGGAGATGTTGGCCTCTAGATCACCTGTGCTTCAAACATTATAGATCTTAATATTTTCTAAAGGATTTTGTGAAATATATTTGTGTTCTTTTTAAAGAAATTAATTGTCATATCTGCAAGTCAGTTGAACAGATATGGAGAGGTTTCCTACAAAAAATATGTTATTTTAATGTAAAATCTTTTAATGCCAGCTGGTAGAATGGTTTTCAAAATGCATATATTTTGTGATCTTATGTTATCTCCTACTGTATGTAGCTCTTTTTACCTGTTGTCCAGAGACATCAAGTTCTAGATCTCTTAGTAGCCATCCCAATAGAAGATAGATGTAACAAATACTACATAGAATGTATTGAATGTAAGCATAGAATGATCTAAAGCTTGTGAATCACTTCAGAACTCTGAAATATTTATTGGAAAGAACAGTCATGGTGAAAAACTTCCACTGCTATTTGTTGAATAAACAGGTTAGTTTGTGGCTAGAAAGAAGCAATCTTTATAGCAGTACTGAACTTTAGGTTTTTAGCTGTTATGAAGTTTGGCTTAGTCATCCCAGGTAAGAAAGAAGCTCTGAAGCATGTGTTCTAGGTCTTCAAATGCTAGATCTCATGATCTGGGGATTGATTTTATTATAGAATAATTAAAATATATAATAATATGTGTTTTACTATCTGTACTGTATATAGATGATATTTTTTCACATCATATATTTAAGATAAGGCAGTATGAGAAGTGATCTAGTTTTCTTATGCTCCAAAAATAGCCAGTGGATAGAGAGAGTTCTCCAAAGAGAAGTTCAGGGCATTCTGGTGGGTTTCTGAACTGAAATATCCTCTCAAGGATCTCTTTTCCCCCCACCGCTTACACAGAGAGCTCAGACAGACAGAAGAAACAGTGAAATAAGATGCATGAAATTATGTGACGAAACAATCAACTGCTAGTTCAAATTCTAATGCATCAAGGTTCAGGAGAATATTGCACATCACAGTGGTATAAGGGAGAAAATAGGAATAAATGCTCACAGGCATCTGTGAACTGCTCATTAAAAAAAAAAAAAAGGGAGAGAAATGGGAAGAAAAGCACCAATTGTTTCTTTCTTCTAATAATGGGAACTTTGAAACATTTTCTTTGGCAGAGATTCAAAAATATTATTTTTTGGGTTTGCTTCTCATGGGCTCATTGTCAACTGTGGTGGGATTTTGTGTTTTTCTGGTTTTGTTTTTGTTTTGGCTTATTTTTTTTTTAATTACAGTGTCATCCTAATTCAATCCCATAAATCCCACTGTTAAGTAGATCTCAGGACCTCACACTCAGATTTGCTCAAGTGAGATCCAAAATGGGAAAAGTAAGTAATAACAGATCATGGCTGCAGAGCACAGCACTGTTTGGGACAGGCTGTCACCCACTGATCACTGACTGGTGTCCAAGTCAAGAAGCACAGATGTGCATACCAAACATGGTGAGAGAAATCAGAACCAGAAGAGAAAGGAAAAATGAAACAAAAATAAAACACATCAACAATAAAAAGAATGAAAACATATTACATGTCCTCATGGGGAATCAGAAATTCCTGTGCTTCTAATATTACATTAGATTATTACTTCTGCTTTCTAGCAGTTTTGATACTTGCCCTTTTCATTTCACGCTGTATAGGAGAGTGCGTGGCTGCATAGTTTGAATACTTGTGTCTGACTTTATACTGGAGTGCACTGTGACTGCTTTTCATAGGCCAAGCATCCTGCGCAATGGCAACAGATTCTAAAAACTAAATTTAAGAAAGCACCAATTGCCTCTTGCCACCTATGAATATGTTGCTAGAGACTGTATGCTAACAGGTAATGCTAAGATCGCTAAAGCATTGCTGGAAAATGAAAATTGATCTGGAGCTACAGGAAAAGAAACTGAATCTATTTACTTATAGGTCTCACTTGGTTCTGACAAAATACTTAAATCATAATTCTGACAGAAATTTTCCAGAAAAGCTTTTCAGCAAAAGCAGGCACTGAGGTGTTGCCTCTGACTTTCAATCACTATGAACTCTGTCCCCTCTGCTCACAACATGTGCTTCCAGCAAAAGCTTTACTGAAACCATCAAGATTTTCTCAGTAGGAGTAAGAGTAGGTCCTCAGCTGTTTTTGTAGATACCCAGATGAACCACTATTTCCTTAGTCTTCAGTTATCATTGGTTAGTCTATTAAAACTTCTGCCTGTGAATGACACCGGTGAAAGTCATCTCTAATACATGATTTTATATATACTTTCATTTAATCTAAATAGATAAGTATTCCTACTGACTTCAGTGAAATTGCCCACACAAGGTTGTGAGCATGTGTATGTCCCTAGAATGATGGTCTACTTGGAGGAAAAGTAAAAGAGAGAAATCAAAAAAGAACGACTGTAATGAAAAGAAAGAAAGAGAAAAGTGGTTTTTGCAGAGATTCTCAGCATAAACATAGCAGTCCTACAGAAATGCAGCAACAGGTAATGTCAGACTTTCAAAAATAAAAATGTCAAAAGTAATTAACTTGCTAAGTTCGCTGTACCACATCTTTTCATCAAGAAGGGACTCTTCTCTAAAGCCTGCTCTCAGAGAAGGTATTAAGAAGCAGTAAGACCTTAAATCATTATAGACAGTCATTATATTGATAAATAATAAGTTTTTATATTCACAAAGTGTTTATATTTAGCTTTAGATTACTTTGCTTTGCTAAAAAAATATTACACACACTAGTCAAAATCAGCTTTTTTTCCAAAGGTTTTTGTTGTTTTTCCCTCTTCAAGTTCAACTAAAAAAATCCAAAAGCACAGGTTTCTTAGAACACTCAGCACTGAAAATTACTTGAACATGTTTGTGTCAGCAATTCCTATTTCTTTAAGGTCAGACCTGGTTGAGTCCCTATTAAATGCAGGGAGAACATTTTATTTACTTAGACACTGAAGTAGACGATGCCATAAAATTGCAAAAGCAAATAGATGTTTGTATATCATTTGGGGTCAGCTCAGCATTATAATGTTTCCCAAATGTATAAAGTTGCTCTCAGGCAATAAATCAGAGTGTAAAAAAGGAAATTTAGTGTTAAGTTGTCCTAAGCCAAATATTTTTTGTATCTGCTCAACAAACTGAAATACAGCAATATGAAAATCAAGATGTTTTTTGTTAAGAATACCAATACAAATGCCATCATGATTTTTCAAAGGCTTCTAAAGAAATTAGTATTTCAGCTATTTTTTCAAACTTTGAATAAAAACAAACAATAAGATTTCATTCATAGCAGGAATAATAAATTTTGCTACATCCCACTAAAAATTATAACAGACTCTGCTGTGATGGCAGTACATGATAACATAGCTAAACAGATAAAAGGTAGTGCAGAAAAATGATAACACTCCTTGGAATATGACATCAAAATATTCAATAAGAATCCTATCTCCTTTGTTACTCTTCAGTCACCTATTCACAAGCTATGAGTTGTTTAAACACAGAGTACCCTTGAGAATTTAGAATACTTCACCACTGCAATTATTACAATCTATTTATTTATTTATTTAGAAAAATAAAAATTAGAATTTTGGATGTGGAAGTGATAAATAATGGCTAATAGAGAAATATAGCTGCAATGAAAGGTAGTATCTGAAGACAGATGAGTCAATTCATCTTAATAATAAGTCATACTTATTTATGCCTAATAAAACAGGTAGGAAGAAAATATAAAATAGCCCTAGTTTATAATTTGGGGCTTCTTTTGGTTGTTTTTGTTGTTTGGTTTTTGTTGTTGTTGTTGTTTTGTATTTTTCATTTTTAAAACTCAAAAGAAGGCTAACATTTTCTTTCTTCTATTTTGTTTCTCCTGTTCTACTTTATTCCATGGATGTTTGTCTGTGCATTATCACCCATTTTAGGGCCTTGTAAACCTTTAAAAATGGGATACCACACTGTCATTTTCTCTTTCAAATAAGAGTTAATAAGCACTTGTGTTCACAGGGGAATCAACAGGTGCTGTCACTTACAGTGAGAAGATGTTGCCATTCTGCTTCTCTGTGGTGTCTTCCCCTGTGTGAGGATGAAGCCCCTCCAGGTTGTGATTCTCTGCTAAACTTGCTTCATGTCTGTCTGTCTGTCTGTACCAATCTTATTTAAAACATCCATTCTCTAAGCAGTAACTTAGTAAAGACCCGTGTCATGCAAAAAAATTCTCACTTCAGGACATAAGCATTCTATCTCAATGCAAATGCATAACCTTACAGCATTATAAAATGAAAAAAGAATGAGTAGATTTCAGTTTTCCCTACTTGAAATGTGATATAATGTATAATAGAGTAAATAAACCTTTTGATTATGCTCTATTTTCTACCAAATTTAATATTTTATAACACTTTATAAATTATTACTCCAATGTAATGGAGCCTTGAAATCATTATTCTCACATTTCTCTATGCTTTCTGGGCCAATAACCAGAATAAACCTTGTGCTGAATCATTCAAGTGCTGTATAGGTATTGTCAAGAGCGTTCATGATGGGACTTCAAATCAGCCAAAGCTTTGGGCTGAAACTTCAAATTTTGTTTTTAAAGCAAGTGCTCTAAAGAGCTGAAACTAATACCATTTTCACCAGTCCTGCTTTCCTCTGGTCTTGCTTTCCAAGCCATTGACTTTCCAGTGGTTTTCATCCAAATCAAATTGTACACAGTTCATTTTGGTTCCTTTACAACATTTCCTTCTTTCCTCTCAAGATTTAAGTCTCTGTTTTTTTTGTCTTTTCCTGCCAGGCTTGTTTCATGTTTTCTGCCTCATTCAGACAAAGCAAATGGACTGACTTCTGCTCTGCTGTCAGTGTCTGTGCTTTAAATACTTGTATACTCTATTCAGGATATAGGCTTTTAGCTAACAAATAAAGCAGTCATACCATCCTTGACAGTCTAGACTGAAGTAAATCTTACCTTTTTTCTATATAAATCTGATACAGAAAAATTTTCACACAGAAAATTCAGCCTTCTGCCCCAAGTCCAATCTCATAAATCTGGTCTACACTTCTGCAGTCCTAGGCTAAGTTTTCAAAGCCACATACAGTTCAGTCTCTTCAGAAGAGAGCTAAATAATCTGAGAAAAAAATAAAGCAGAAACAAACCAGAAAATTTGAAATCCCCCACTTTTGCAATAATAGGGCTTTCAATACCCAGTGAAATTTATTTGCAAAAGATTATTCTAATGAAACAAACATTACTAATGTTAGCTTGTCTCTTGAAAAGATAACTCTACCTCCTTACCCACATCATAATACTTTTCCGATCACTATGAGCTTGTCTTTTGCATTGCAGTACTTACAACTGCAATTACTTGTTGTCTGTGTATGATTCTTTTAACAGTAATTTTTTTTTAGCATAAAACAAAGTAAAGCAAAAACTTTTAACAAGTTGTATTTGAGAAAAAAACAAATTGTTTGCCACACCAGCAGTAGGAGCAAAGGTGTCAGGAACGTAGTTTATTGTTAACCAACTTATTTAAATTAGTGGAGTCCAGGACACGCTGGAAGAAATTCCTCTTAAACACTTACTTTACTTGCAAAATGTAAGCTAAGGACTTGCATCAGTATTTATATTTTAATCAACTTTTGCATGAAAATATACATGAACAATATTTTAAATTCATAGCAATTATGTATCTCAGTGACATACTTTTTCTTTCACTTTGTTAATGAGAAAGCAGAGGTGCATTCTATGCAAGGCAGAAAGAATGAAAAATGACTTAAAATGGCATCAAGCTATTCTTGGCATAGCTAGTTATTCTGAGAACAAAAACCCAACAGCTTCTCTTCTATTAAATTCAAACTGTGCTCTGCATTGTAAAACAAGAAAGATGAAGAAACAGGTTCAAGTATTAAAGGTTTACTGCCATGCAAAGCTATATAGTGTACTGTTCTCTCTCTGATAGAAAAAAAGCACCAGCGTATCAGACCACAATGAATGAGTTGGTTGAGACACTGGTGAGTCACAGCACAAGGATTTTGTCAAAACGCAAACTGCACAACAAAGCTGTTCAAGTAGTCAAGAAGCACATAGAAACCTGCATATTTTTCATAAGAATAAACAGTATTGAATCTTCAATCAAGATAGGCAAACAGTGAAAATATTTCTGGCAGTATTGAAATGACATTTTAAATGAATACTCTGGTTGTGTTACACTGAGGTGGTTTTTTCTGTCACCAAGCTTTCTGTCACAAAGAGACAATGAAAGTCAAGTTCAAGCCACAACAGTTATTCCTGAGTGAACAGAAGTATTTAGCACATATGAATATTGAGCTAAGACATTGCAGTTTTTCAAGTGTTGGAGGAAAACTGTGCTGTAGATATTCTCTAAGCAACCAACAGACTCTCAATTGTAAATAAACACAATAAATGAGCAGTATAAGAGATGTACAAGTTTATACATAAAGTTTAAATGTTATTAAACTGAAAGCATTATCTATAAGCAAATCAAGGAGCTAAACTCATCAACCACTCCTTTGGTAGGCATCACTTGTTTATTGGTATTCCAAAGCTAAAGTTGTGACTGAGTTCTCAAGTAGTCAAACCAAGGAAGAATATTTAGCATGTGAATGATCACATTGGCAGCTTAAGTTGATGCCTTTCATCTCCCTGCTGATTTAAATCTCTTCCTCTCTCTATGGCTCTTAAAGAAAGATCTTCTGAGAGGAAAATGTCCAACTTTGACTTGTCTGTCTTCACTAACTGCAGAGGAGCACAGAGGACACCAGCCTCCTATCCCAAATACCTATAGCTATTCGAGAGTAGATGATGCGCTGAAGCTACTCTACTGCAGCAAGAAGGACTTGATTCAGATGGGTGTTGGACTTGTCTCATTTAAATGAGAAAACCAGAGGATATATTTAAACAAGAAAATATTAAGTCTTAAAACAAAATTATGGGCAGGGTATCATCAGCCAAATCTGGCAAAATCTGAGAAATTCAAATTCTTGCCAAACATGGAATGTGATATCACTGATTAGATTTTGATGAAATGCTCTATGTCCTGCTCTGATGAGGAGTGTCCTTGTGCTTATTCTCTAAAGATACAAACATCATCACATCAGTGAAGAAATGTAGTGGACACTTGTCTTAAGCCTTTGTTCTTCAGCTACCTAAAGGATCTATATTTCAATTTCCTATTTGTGTTATCTGTGTTCACAGCATTATATTTTTCCCAATTTTCTATCAGAACATACAGCATGGATTCATGGCAAATTCTTTACTGTGAGGCACTGGAGCAGGCTGTGCAGAGAATGTATGGCTGCTTCATCCCTGGAAATGTTCAAGGCCAGGTTGGATGGGGGTCTGGGCAACCTGGTCTAATGGAAGGTGTTCCTGCCCATGGCAGAGGGGGTGGGAACTAGATGATGGTTAAGGTCCCTTCCAACCCAAACCGTTCTTTGATTTAGGAAATTTTAATAAGTCACATAGCAAAATGAACATACCTGTTTTGTAAATGATACTCTGTCATGGCATCAAGCCATGGCTATTCAATGGGTTTACTACTAGCAGACACCAAACAAGATGTCTGTACAAATTCCTAAAACTTTTACATCATTTAAGTGCTCAAAAGTTTAAATAGCTTGGTGGAATAGAAAAGTTTTGCTAGAGAAAGAAAAATGTGTGTGAAAGAAAAATAAACTGTGTTTATTTCAAAGTTATTTAAATAACTTTATTTCAAAGTTATTTAAAGTTATTTAAAGAAGAATATGTACAGAAGTATTGATTAGAGGACAAAATTCTCTCAGTAAAAGGTCCTGGGCAAGATTTCAAAGTTATTGATTACAGACCACTCAAAAAAAAAAGGCCTACATTTATGAATCTAAGTGTTCAGTTCTCTGGTGATTATTTTGAGGGGTTTCAAATTAGCTCCTCAATCATTTTTGAAACTATTTCTTCTGAGGAGGAAAAAAATATTTCCTGAAATTAAATTATATGTTGCAACTCCTTAATACAGGTTATAATTTTTTTAAATATTTGTTGCAAAATACAACTTTGATCTTCTGAATGGTATTAGTACATAATTTTCTTGCTAGGATCAAAATAATGACTGAAGTAATTATGCAGAATCCCCTTGTAAAGTTGTAAAGGTCCACTATGAAGAAGGAAGCAACTGGGCATGTCATTGTTGCCATTTTTCCTGATTCCAAAATCTTATAGAAAAATATCAAACTAACTGAACTTTTTAAAAAGTTCTTCTACACTAAGTTTGCAATAGACTTTCAAAAACTCAAGCTTATTTAAACAAGTTTGGATTTCTTCACATTCCAAGTTGCAGAAACAAGTACCTAGCCAATCTGCAATACTTTGCAGAGATATTTAGCTTAGAGCTTACTGGTGATCTCTTTAAATAAGCAGCTATATTAATAGTTGCAGCTGAACAAAACTTTCATAATGACATTTGCAACTTTGTTATGGAAGTGGATCTCTAGAGGGGATCAGACTGATGTGATTTAGTTCAAACTGGGGTAGGATCATCAGCTGCCCCATATCACCCCATTCTTAAATGAAGATCCTCCAGCAGGACCTCATTCCTTAGCATATACCTCAGTGACCTCTTTGTATATTCCCAAATCCAAGGTTTTCAGTTTTCAGAGTACCATAGCAATAAAGCTTTCCTACCTCCTTTTTCTTGCACATCTACTGGGATTTAGCCTCCCTTCCTATCTCTTTAACCATTTATTACAAAACTGGTTAAATAATTTTTCTATATCCATTCTAACAAGTGGATACATAAAAACAGCTGCAATTTTTTCTGGCTTCTCACTGAGATACCTGTTTCTGGAGAAAATTTTGGACATCTGGAAGTATTTTTTGTGATAAGAGAACAGTGGAGTGACATTAAACAATGTGAAAGAAAAAGGATGAACAAAATATCCCCATGATAATGTTCATATATATTTGAGCAGCAAAATAACTCGGTCTTTACATTTTTATTTGTTGACATGTAGGCCTGTACTAAAAGAATAAATAAGAGGAGACAGAATTAAACTGACATGTAGACTTCATCATTCTGAACCTTTACATATCTGTCCCTTTCTCTACTTAAGCTGTTTTAGATTTAAAGCATTTGAGGTGAATATTTACGTCTTTCTAAGCATTTGCAACAAACAGGAATCAGAAACATAAATCTTTGTATGGTTCAGTGGATGCTATCTCAAAAGAATCAATAATGCAGACATTCTATTTGAAGATTTCTGCAAATAAAATCTGTTTCTCTGCAATACTGTCTTACCTTAATTATTATGTAGATTATTTTCTTCCACAAATCTGTTTCCTATCACGTGACTGGAACACAATACATGATTTGAAAAAGTAATAAGTTAAAACTGTAAAAACCTAATAGAAATCTCTTTTCTCAGTCCAAAAATCTTCCAGTGCATGTCACAATTCAAAAAGGCACAAATATAAATCTGGACGGTTTGTCTAAAGCCTTGTGAACAATAGACTAAGCAACCTCAATGTCAAGCCTAACTTGTCTTTATCTTCTTTTAAAAAAAACTTACACAGTAAGATAAATGGACCATAAATAGTGTTTCCTTTGGACTTTTATTTTCTTGAAAATTACAGTGATAAATATTTCATTTTGTAGTCCTTCTAATATTGGCCAAATAAACAAGAGGCTGAATTCACAGAATAGGAGCAGAGTTGATCAGTCCTTAAAGACATTCACAGCTGAGAAATGTTAACCCCACATGTGGACACTGGAGCCCAGGCCCAATATTTCTAAACCAATAGATGAATGCATTTCTGGACGTGTCTTTCTCAGTCTTGTTTAATGTTCAGAGGGATATTAGAGACTGGAGCACATATTTCTATACTTGCCTTAAAATGCTTCTGAAAATTAAGGTAGGGAAATATTCTCTGTGGATCCGTGCAAAGAGGAAGAGCTCTGGCAGAACACAGTGAGACCAAATAAACTTTTGTTTTGAAAGGTGGAATGCGGAGCTGGGTCTCCTCAGTCATAAATGAGGTCCCTTGGAATGGACCTACTAGTTAAATAAAGACCACCTGCTACTGTGGGAATTTGGAGATGTAAGAAGTACCACACCATAATTTCACAATTCCAACCATAGCCAGATTCAGGGGCATATACCTTGTGCTTGGATTCTCCTATACAATATTTATTGCCTACCATCTCTCTTTTTCAAAGGATTACATATTTTAATTCTTTATTAAATGAGGTACAGTCTCTCTTTATACAAGATTTTAACCACTAAAAATGGTACATTTAGGTAAAGAATAATGCAGCTGAGCGTATATGCCAATACTGGTTTTAGATAGAAATGTGAGTCATATTTGGTTTTAAATTAGAAAAAAAACCCCATTAAACAAGCGAGAATACAGTGATGACACCTTGGCATTTGCTGTGATTATCAATGGTCCTGCTCATGTGAAAAAGAGTGTGGACTCCTTAATGACTACAAGTTACCAGGGCTATGGCTTTATATTCCAGCTGAGATAGCATTTCCAGAAGGGAATGTTGTCTCCTGTCATGATGGAATCATCTTCTATTGGCAGTTCCACAGAGATAAGAGTGACACCTAGTGAATCATTAACACTTACAACATTTTTCTGGGAATGAAAATGGTGGGGAAGGAGTCCTTATTAATCTCTCAACCAATATTTAGATAATCCTCTTAAAGATCTGATGAAATTTCAGCCCAAAATAGTTTAGCATCGTTACATGACAAGATCAAATGTCAAAGAATTATATTAAGTGTGCCTGGTGTGTTTAATTTTTTAATTTTGATAATGCATCTGGTAAAAGGGTCTAATAAAATACAAGGCTTCTCCAAGAAAATAGAAACTCTTCAATCCTTTTCAATAACATCATGATATGAAGAAAGTGCAAGACCCAAATTCTTTTCTTTTTCACATTATTTTCATCTTATTCAACAATTCCCTTGGGTCTTACTAAACATTTATCTTTATTTTCGTGAAACTATAAAGAACATATTTTAACCATAGAAGAGAATGAAGCGGATATTTCAGTCTATCCTAGTTCGGGCAATTTAGAAATTATTCTTTGGTAAGACTGACTGAAAAGTGTCTGCAGTTCTTCCTCCATTTTAACAGACTTTATACATTGTTTCACGAGTCTAGAAGTGTTTTAAGGTTTAAATGAACACAACACTCCTTTGTTATCTGTTGCCCTAACATCAGCAAAAAGCATTGGCACTGAAATGCTTTTAATGTAATACAGTTTCTTTTACCTATTGGCTGTTCAAAAATGAGGCAGCCAAAATCTATATGCAGGCCAGAATGGTGACCTGTAGTTTCCAGATCTATTGATTTTTAGCACTCAAAGATGTATGGATTTTATTGCAAGAATATATCTCTTTTTCCAAGGCAATAAAGTTGTCTAGCAAGTCACAACAGATAATAAAGCTTAATAAAGCATACATTTATTAATTCATGTTATGAGGAAAGTAAATTTTCCAACTTTTTAAATCAAAGGCATGTTTTAGTTGTGGTTCTGTGAAGACTATCACTTAAAAAATAGTGAAGTTATCAGAATAAAATACTAGAGTCTTCCAGCAGTCTATGTGTTCAGCTTATGATGATGTTGTAACTGCATGTCAAATTCAGCAAAAGCAGTAGATTTCCACAGTGTACCAGATACCAGCAAATCAGGACACTACACCTATTGTAAAGCAGAACTTACAAGCAGGAGATAGTTTTGTGACACAAATTAAAAATTAGCTATGAGTACAGACTGATATTTATTATTTATATCAATCAAAATCCGTGATTCAGTTTTATTAAAATTCATTACATGCTGATTTGCATAACCTCTGGGTGGAATTTTCAAGATCCATTGGGATAAAAATGATGGTTAAATTTGTATGAACTTTAGTGAAAGCAAAGCAGGAAATTTTTCAGGAAACAATTTTAGGATGCTGCATGTCCAACCTAGTTTCACGTCCAGGCAATCTTAGATATCAATGATAGCTCTCCTCTTGCCAGTTTTGAAAAAGTGGGCATGTGCAGGTCGAGGATAGCAGTGTATCACTGCCTATTTTCCATCTCAAATACTGTTAATACTCAGTCTTCACACTTACAAAACAAGGGGCTCTTGCACCCAAAAATAGTGAAGGCTTTTGATTCCGTCCAGCATCAGTAAGGACTTCTTAACAACAGGACTTTAAAACAGTAATTGGTTTCCAAAAGATCCGGCCTTGTATATTCAGATTTCCCCAGATCTGGAGCTGGTCTTGAATCTTTTCATGTGTATGCTGATTTACATAAATGTTATATCATAACACAGCCTCCAGCACGTTACAATACTCACTGCTTACAAAAAAAACCCCAAAGTCACCAAAGGAGAAAAAAGAGGTTGACAGTAAACTTATAAATAAGTGTGTTGCTCAAAGGTATCACAGTAAAAACATCCATTTGACTCATTCAGAAACTGAAAACCACCCAGAAGAAACTTCTTAAGAAGGTTTTAATGTTGAAAACTTCAGAAACTTGTGAAATATTATAACATAACTGATACATATTCTTTTAAAAAGAGCAGATACTCGACACCCCAAAAAATACCAAATACAATTGTGTTTCAAGAGGTAATCAGGGACTTTTTAACACAAATGTTCAGCTAATTCTTCACTTTTTGTTTCCATGAAGATACTTTTATTAAGCGTCCACAGATTAGATCTCATGAAAATTTTGACCCGTATTTTTCAGACTCCACTGTGCCTTGCTTCCAAGAAGGTGGCCCACAGCAGGACCAAGACTCCACATGGCAACTGTTTGTAGACATACCCACCTTCAGCCAGGCTCTGAGCACTGCAGAGCATGTAACCTTTGACACAGCATCGTGCAAACTCTGCTAACCTGCTTCTTCCACGGTCCTGCTTCCTGCCTCACCAGCATAACTGGAGCATTTGCACATTTCCATGAGCTCTCTCACAAGTTGCATGTATGGGAAGTATTTGGCCCCTTGTGCTGGAAGAGTCCCGGTCATGATAATTAAGATACAATAGAAGCTATGCCTGAAATCCTGCACCATTCCAGTACAAGGGTAAGACAGAGGTAGATATTTCCATGCTCTGCAATTTTAAAACCCCAAATCTGTTCTTGAAGGCAGAGGCAACTGTTATGTGAAATACCAAGCAATACTCACAGTCTTCTGTTTTAAAAGTTAGTTCCATATTCATAAATTCCACTGAATCTCTTATTTTTTTGAATTCTAGCTATTCTTTCTGCATAATAATCTCACAGAGGTCGTTCTTTTTGTAATTCTTGTCATCTGAAGCATCTGATTTCTTCTAACAGTTTTGGAGATAGAAATTTTCCTATTCAAGTTTGCCTAAATACACATGAAGAAAGATAAACATTAAATTTAAATTTTGATTTTGTGTGGGCTTACTATACCTCTCATTGAAGTACTTTCAACATTTATTTATTCATATTCCCAGAATCCTTATAAGGTAGCCAAGTATTATAATCTGTTTTATAGATTAAAAGTTTTGCTGCTGTTAAACAAGATAACTACTCTCCCCAAAAGTTTTACAGACTTATGAATATAATCTGGACATCTTGCCTTGCATGAAGGACTTTCCTAGTGTCAAAAAAAAAACCCCAAAACAGCAACAACAAGAAGAAGAAAATAAAACCCAAAACAACAACAAAACAAAAAAAAAAATCTAGAAAGAATATATATGAATGCTGGCAATGTTTCCTCAGCTGTATTACATATTGCTAAATAACAAAGTAAATCAGAGGATAAAGTAAACCAAAAGTCTTTCTATCAGACTACAAGGGAGGTCCAGATGATCTCTCATTGTTTCTGTCTTAACTTAGAAGAATTAGGAACATATCTGTAGAAAACACCACATCTTGCTGGGGACCTCAAGTCCATGCTGTATTTGTTTCAGGATGCTTTGCTTTGAACTGTCTCCAGCCTGGTCCCATGCACTGAGTGTTCTCAGCAGCTGGAGTGCTTTAGATGTAATTTGGGAATGCACCTTCTGGCTTCTCTTACCCAAATGAAACTCAGTTCATCTGCTCTGAGTCACCCATGCAATAAGAACCAAAGCCCAGCAAATGGGAACAGTCAGAGTGTGTGTACTTTAGTGTGCCCCACATTCTAGCAAAAGTGCTGAAGAGGATATATCCTTTTTCTTTGTTGTGCCAATTATGCACTATATCTAGTGTGCTTTGTAGTAGCCTGACCTTGGAATGGCAAGAGATTTTGGGAACTCCCTGTCTCCTCCCCACTAGCTACAAGAAAGACAGCTCCTGGATTTTGAGCACCAGATTGTGTGACTGTGCACTGGTATTTCCAAGCTCTACAGGACCTGCATTCTAACTTCCCCTTTCCACAGTGAAAGAACGATCAACTTGGCCTCAGACTGTATGCAGAAGGATTTATATAAGCAGTTATCAAATGCTGGTTAAAACAACTGTTAAAAAAAAATGCAATAAAATCAAGACAAATATTTAATTAATGTTTCCTATATTTGATAAACATGTTAGATTAAAAGGATTTGCTACCCTAACAAAAAAAACAACAAAAAAACCCCAACACCATAAAAAATACAAAAATCCCCAACCAAATCAAAATAAAACACCCCAAAATGAATGAAACAAAAAACCCAAACATACCCTCTTCCCCAAATCACCATTTTAATCTCTGGTGATTTGCAGGGCTGTTTAAAAAAATTATTGTCATATTTTTAAAAAATCCGAACAGCTTTATTGTGAAACTTATTTCTTTTTTATTTTAAATGCAATTTAAAATAAGTTTTTATTGTTCTGATTTTTATTATCTTGCCGTTACCTGAAAATAAATATTTGAAATAGATATGTACATATGAATACATATTACTGGAAAATCACAACTTTAGTTTTAAATACCATAACATTTTAGTTATAGAATACTGCAGATTACTACAATACCTTAGAAAATATTAACAGAATAAAACTGATTTCTGCAAAATTTAGGTGGCAAGCAGGAGCATTTATATAGATATTTATATAGATATTCTCATTTCTCTTCATATCACTTGACATTCATGTCCAGATGTTCTATATTTGTACTATGCCTTAGATACGAAAGGTACTTTAAAAACTTTGAGAAAAATTGATTAAGGAAAAATTTGCTGATTCTCCTGACCCCATCTGATCAGTCTGAGTCACACTGTGCAATGTGAAATGACTTTTATTACGACAACTTCTATTGTCACAGACACTACAGAGAAAAGAATACAGGAATTCAGGATTCAGCATGCCTTACAGCAAGCCACACAAAAAAATATTTTTTAATCAATAGAAGCAAAATTAAAAAAAAAACCAAAGCAACAAACATTAAAAATTTAAATGAAATTCAATTAAAAAAAAAACACACAGAGAGTTAACACAAGTTATATACAGAAAAAGGAAATATTTCTATTAGGAAGGAACATATGAGAAGTCTATGAAGACATTGAAACAGCAAAGCACTGTTCTGAGCGGAGTATGCATAGTAACATCTGGGTTGTAGCTCTACAGACACACTTAAAAGGCAAACAAAATAATTCTTCTTTGTTCCAATGATTAAGGGACTGAAGGAACTGTGGGTTTTAATGCTGCACATGGACAACCTCCTAAGAATGTTCATGGGCATACACTATGAAGGGAATATAAGGAGCATGAGGTTTCCTCCAACCATATTTCCTCCTCCTACCAGATTCTCATAACCAGACTGTTATGATGAAGGGAGAAAGTGGGGCATTTTCTGTGACCATGTAAAAGAGAATTAGACAGTGGCATATTCATTTAGTACTTTCATTTCTCCTAGAACAAATAAGGGATAAACCACACAGAAATTTTCTGCAGCAAAAAGAAATGAGGTCTCCCACATTTTAAACTTTTTCTCTTTGCACAGGCTAACAGTGCTTCTTCATTCCTGCTTAAGAAGGCAAAGAAATTATAAACCAAGTAAAAACCTAGAATTCAACTCTTGGTACTTTCCTTTTGTTCATCTGGTATAAAATTGCATAAGGAATAGGATGTTATTCTTATCTGGATCTTGGGTGAGGGGTTCTTCACTCTACCAACTAATGGTAGCGGTAACAAGCTACATTCTTTAATTTTGTACTGGATAGTAGAATCCTTCTGAAGCCCTTTAGAAAAAGCAAAGACATAAGGTGAAGGGCAACATAAATAAATCAATGTAAAATAATGATCTAACCAAGCTGAATAGAAAAAATAACAGCAAAGTATAAGGTATAACAGAATAAGTCAATAACCTTAATGTTGGTCCTACAGTATTAACCCTTGTCTATAGAGTCTAAGTTAGGCGTTAACTCTGAGAAAGCCTAAGCTGTTAGTTTTGACAGGAACTTGTCCAACTCAGACTCCAGGAGTCTTACCTAACTCATGTAGCGAAAGCTCTTCTCTTTGGGGGTAGGCTTAGGAAGTGGTAAAAGAAAATGAAGCTATTTTATCACTATTTATATAGCTCTTTAAATTTCCTTGGGACTGTACAGTACGCTGTTATGACAGCCTCTGGCCAGGAAATCTTACAGTTAAACAGCATGAGCCTGAAACAATATGTTCAATTATGCAAATAAACACAGAGTGGCTCAAAGGGCCAGATGGTGTGAATCAGCCAAGTCTTACACACTTAAGCGGTACTCAAGCAATTTACAGGAGTTAAGAATCTTCCCCAAGGTCGGTTCAGAAGGGAGGCCTTGCAGAACATCTGCATTTACAGCTGTTTTGTGAGAAAGGGATGAAAAGTGACTGTGAGAATGCTGTCCAGGCACCCAAGGAAGAACAAAAGAAATCATTAAAAACAGAGGAAACAGAGTTCAGATAGTGGAGAGGAGAGACTCATGTAGTGTGATTAGGCATGCAATTACAGTGACACTTAGTAACTTAGATGAGCTAATAAATCGCAGATTTCTTGACCAGTGGTAGTCT
Organism: Coloeus monedula; assembly: GCF_965178545.1. Lineage (NCBI taxonomy): Eukaryota > Metazoa > Chordata > Aves > Passeriformes > Corvidae > Coloeus > Coloeus monedula. Next base: position 32,980,453 of record NC_138784.1, on the reverse strand, counting down.
ATTTCAGGATCTTTTAGAAGAAAAAAAGTTCTAAATTGTTATATTTTCTACAGTAGATTTTGTTTGGTTTTGTTTTCCTGGAATGTAAACAATCCTCAGATGTTTGACAGCTGACATACTTCAGGGAAAATTAATAATAAAAGGGGCAGGCAACCAGACCTTTTTAAAAATTAAAACCAACCCTTCTTCTTGGACATGTGGAGGTTCTTTTTCTGTGTGGAGATGCTCCATACTATGCACTAGTGCCAGAAAGAACCCCAGTAGTTCACAAGGGCACCCAATGGGTGTGGGCTCCTCATTTTCTCACCTGCACTCTTGGTGAACTGGCTGGAATGATGCTCATGGTGTCTGGCAGGGAGGAAGCCCTGCCTGGCCTAGACAGGTTGAAATGGTGGTGGGGCCACTTCTGGCAGCACCAAGGTTTGACTACTGTTGTGGCCGCTGTGTGGTCTCCTTCCGCTGCTAAAAAGTTTCCAGCCTTCCTTTATAACACCTTTTCAAGCTGACTTTTTTGTTTCCAGAGATTCTTGGTAATTCCCTGGTTACTTTTAATTCTGTTTTGTGATTATCTTGCTCTACAGGGTAGCCTGTTTGGGGCAAATGTCCCATCAGACAGTTTTGCATATTTCATTCATACACACTGATATTCCCTTGTTAACACTGATATTCCCAAGGTCAACATAATTTTTCCAAGCATAGGCAACGCAAGGACCCTCCCAGACTCTGTCCAGGAAAATTTCTTGAGACAGTTCATAGTCAACCGAATACGAGCTCCCAATGCAAGACAGGAGCAATACGGCTCAGTTAAATCTTCTTTTTGTAGGTAGTTACTATGGAAACATGGAGAAGCTGTTTTGCTTTTGGAGTAGCCTAGAAATCTGTGTTCAGCTCTACACTGCATTCCAAATTCAAGAAAAGTGGTGAAAAAACCTTTGGGTGTTCTAATCTTAATGACAAGAATGACAATTGCATTGAAATGCATTACCAAAAGGTAGAGACATCTGAAATAGCTTAGAGACAACTGATCTCAAAATTTAAAGATGTGTACAGAAGAAAAGGAAAATCTCGGAAATAAAGACTTCAGTAGCAGGAAGCTGAAGCTAGACAAGTTGAGATTGGAGAAAAGGTAAATATTTCAGGTGAGTTTCACAATCCTTCCTCTTTAATCAGTTTTATTCTAAATAACTGACTTCGTCTTTTACAATCCAGACTCAATCATCAAAGTGAAACAACACCCTGAGAACTAAAAAACCACACAAACTTCAGAACACTGTATATAAAATTGCATTCCATGTTTTTTTCAAATCTTGATCATAAAATTTGATAGTATGTATATATATATATATATGTATATAAAGTTTTCCATGGTACAAATACATACACATAGTAGCTTAAATCACAGAAATAAAATTATTACCTTGTGATATGCAAGTTCAGATGTTACAGTTACTAGAGCTGGATAGAAAATGAAAATAAATTCTGCTGCGATAACATAATGTAAAAAAAATCCCACCTAAAAAAAGTTAAACTTTAGTACCTCCTTTTTCCTATTAAATGTGAAAGCTCTTGTACGCAGCAGCATCTCATCCACAGACCTTAGAAAAGGAATCATTGTTAATTAGGAATATAGCTGGTGAATAGAACCGTAATTACTTTAAGCCTCCTACAAAAATCCCTGTAACTGAAAAAAAAATTAAAAGTTAAAAGAAGCTCAGAAGAAAATATAAAGAATTGATAAATAATTGGCATATGGGCTGATTCAATTGAAAGGATATTAATATTAAAGAACTGGAGGGCCTAGATTAATGTCACTCAATAGACAGCAAATGGAGGCAGCACTAAATACCTGTAGGTAGCAAAAAAAGTAGTAGGAGGAAGAGAAGTGCTTTCTTTTTGTTCTGAAATCAGCTCACTGAAGAACCTGGCTACAGGCCTGGCTGCTATCCAACCTACATGCCTCTTCAAGATCTAGAAAGATTATCCGCCTCTCTTTCTGAAAGATAAAAGTTTCAGAGTTGGAGATGTAGGGCTTTTCATTTTAAATATTAGTTTGCTTAGTTTTCCACTTATTTTTCTCAATTAACTTATGAAATCATCTTCATACATTACTTCATATGTGCACAATTGAGTTCATTCTAACAGGTGATTGGTGTGGACAAGGAATGCTGAGGCTCCTAAGTACAGAGCTGCTGTGGGCTGTGAAAGAGAGTAACCATCATTTTGTTCTGCTGATTAAAGGACATGATTATACTGAATACAGCCACAGGAATTCTACTTGTTCAAATCAGTAAGTGTATGTTTTCTCAAACTCTTCACTCTTTGGACATTTTCTTACTTTCATAACACAGGAGTTTAATCTTCTACTCCTCATTCGACAAAAGGAAGACAAATTGTGAAATACTTGCTATGATGAAATCAGTCATTTCCCAGCCTACTTTGTCCTAGTGCTAACAAAAAGTCTACCTCTGTCCCTAGCATGAGCAGGGAAGAAGATTAAAAATAATTTAAAAAAACCAAACAAGCAATCAAATAAACTTAAAGTTTAAAATGTGAAATTAAAAACAGGACTATAATTTAATAATGGTTGTATTCAATTTTTACTCAATATTTAGGCCACAATAAAGGGCAATGACAGATACTCAGTAAATAGTCATAGAACAGAAACTGCTTGGCTATGGAGTGGAAGAAGAGGAATAAAAAGGCATTGTGACTGAGTGAAAGCTGAAGTCCTCTGTGCCAACCACACTATTAGCCAGCATATCTCAGAAGTCATAACAACTAGAGGAGGACTTCCATGCTAGTATTTTATCTTATTTTCTCAGGAACCTCTCTAGAATTCAATTTTTTAATGAATGTGTTCCCAGATAACCCTGATTTTCAGCTCCTGAGAACTCCTCCCTTATATACGTAATATTCTTGCTGAATTTTCAGTCTGCACAACAAAAAGTTCTACAGGGTAGAACTGATTTTAAAATGAAATGATTTTAAAATCACATGGAAGCTGGGAACAATAAAAAACATTATCAACTCTAAATTCTTACTTTTAAGACTCAATTTTTGCATTCAAACCCAGAACTTTTTTCAGAACATCACTGCGTATCTCTTTGTTCTTTTTTTCTCAGAGAAATCACTGTCTCTTTTGTGGACACATGCACAGATTTGTTCACAAGTGGGCATAAAAATAAACTAGGGATCAATTTGAAAATTTGTTCTGAAATAAGGATAAAAATTAGGAGGGAGATGTGCAGGAAAGTTTAGAAGAGGTACCTTTGGTCATGTGAGGAGAGGTAAAGACCAGAGGTCTTCTGCTTACTCACCAAACCTGGCAGGTGGAGTCTATCCCTCTATGTCTCTGTCTGTCTGTCTCTCCTTCTGTGGTAGATGGTGTTTAACGGAGTGTCCAAGCTAGGGCAGCCTGCTGTAAGTCCCTGGTAGATCATAATAGTGTAGACAAAGTGCCACGTGAGTGGTGACTTAATTAGCCAGGCAAAAGGAAGAGATTCACAGCTACCTGCCCAGAAAGGCAATGCTTGCTTACTTTTACAAAAATGCTGCAGCAAGCTAAGCACACAGCAGAGGAAATTACTGTGCCTCAAGAACAATATTGGCACAACAGGTATCAATAAGCAGATTTGGAAAGAAGATAAAGGTGAGAGAAGTTTTCCAATAACCTTCAGAGAAGTATCCCTGCTCCAGAGTACGTACTCTTTTCAAGGAGATGATCGCCATATTTGTGTGTGGGATTACATGAAGCCTCTGGCAATGGCAAACCAGACAAGATGCTGTCTAGTAGACACTGTGAGTCTACTAGAATGCTTTTAACAAAGCACTTAGATATTGAATATAATGGGGGACTTGTTAGAATTAATTTTCATTAGACTGTATAATAGCACCAAATTAAGGTGGGGAAATGCATTTTCTTATTACATTAAAAATACAGCTGGATAAAGCAGTTCTGGGAGTTATCCACCAGATACATCAGAGTATACAAAGGTATTGGATACATTGGAGTAATCCATTTTTCAAGATGGATTTCTGATCAGATAAAATTTCTTCAGCTGGAAAATTTGGTCCTTTGAATTTCATATAAATTTCTATTTTTAATGTGTGTTTTTTTCTGCCTTGTCTGTCCTTTGTGTCTTGATTACAGTACAGTTCTCTAGATCTTGCAAAAATGAACTGTTAATCAGTTTTTGTCTCTCTTTTTTGGCATGCATTCCTTCAGGTCAAAGATTAAACTTACTGAAATCTTATTGACACAGGAGTTGCTGGAAGAGAAGAATTGGTTTTTCTATGCAGCAAGGACCTTAAAATCTGACACAGATATGGGTCAGTATAATTGTAGAAATGTAAACTGTATGCCATTTTATTAAAATAAAATTAATGTAAAAAGATTAGATTTAATATAGCATTTTGGTGACTATGATACAAATTATGCATAAGTAGGGTTGTGGGATTCTGTTAAGAAAAAGAAGGGGTAGTAGCATCAGAGAAGAGTGATATCGCTTTAGGTGCTGCCTGTTAAAAAGAAAATAATAATGTGTTAAATAGGATTTATGAAAATCAGATTATGAGGCTTTCAAGTTAGGCAGCTTTCCAGAGGTGCAAAAAATAATGTCCCTCTTTATATCAAAGTAATCAGCTTTTGCTCTTACAGAGAGTCCATTTACTGACTCTTGTAGGAAAGGGTTGTTTTGCTGTCCAACTCAGCTAATTACTTTAAAATTAAAGGAATAGATTAGTGTAAAATAATAATTCTAATTCCTACTAGTTTGCTTGAGCTTTGGTAGACATGCAAACTATCCATCAACAGGGAGTAAAATACATCATCATAACATTAAAGGTTCTTCTTGAAATCTCTCAAAAAATAAAAGAGTGGTAGCAACATAAAACTGTTTGAGGTTCTGACAGGTAAAATTTCAAATAGATAGCTAAGAATTGAAGATTATAATCTTTCATGGTCAAAGGTTAGATATAATAACATATCAGCATCTTTGCACATTAGTGTAGCAACACCTCTGAGCAGAATCCCAATCCCTGAATTAAGTGTTCAGGACACTTTACATGAAGAGAATCAGGAGAGGTTGATTCTGAAAAATGCCAGTCTACAAATCTCATACACTGAAAGGGAAGCCTCTGAAAGTAAAGCACTGGGAAATGCCAGCTGTGGCTGAAACCTTGCCTTTCAGAGTAGAGGCAGAACTAAAGCAAAATGCTAATTCCTGATGGGGATCCTAAGCTTTGCTTTCCCACCTCACATTTTCAATCTTTACTCTTCAGGGCTATCTCAACCAGAAAGAGGGGTAGAAAGCAACTGATTGAAATGGATTTTTTCTGGTTTCCTTTCGGCTATTTGGAAGTTAGCATAGAGTCTGAGGCTCTAAACCCAAGGCAGAAGAATAACACTCTCCTTCCACCTGGCTTAGACACCATCTTGGAGATAATTGACATTCTGCCGAAGAAGGCCTAAAGCAACTAGACCTAATTTGAATGCCAATGTTGTTTTGAGCTGGAGATCCAACTAGATGACTTCTGCAGGTCCTTTTCAGCCCAAATTACCATTTGGTTCTATGAACCTGGCAAGAACAGCCCACAGAATATCCCTCAATATGGGGATCTGTGTTGAAGCTCTGTAATATTTTATTTCAGTTCTACTCAAAGTGAGTCAAGTTAATGTCCTATGTTAATCATTTACATAGCAAAAAAAAAAAAAAAAGAAAAATAATTCAGAGGTAGTCTGAGGCTTCTTAAAAGAGTAGGTGATGTCGTCTAAGGAATGGTGAGCTCTCTGTAGCCAGGAAACATCTTAGCAATCAGAGTCAGCAGATTTGGGGGTGGTGGAGTGAAGGCAATGACTTTGTTCTTGGAAGGGGCTTCTCTCACCTCTCCCAGAGCTGCTGCCAGGGTACATATGCCAGCTGCTCCCCCAGTTGTGGTAACAGCTTGGTTTTCCAGGACCCCAAATATCTACTGTTTGCCATGACTAGTTCGTACAGCCATAACCTCCACCTTTGCTCAGAGCTGGCCATATTAAAACTAAGTTCACCCCTAAAATCAGCTTAAGCTCTCTTTTCCTTTATTGACAGTGGGTCAAGATAAAGAAAGTGCAAATTCACTCACCAAAACACAGAGGGAAAGAATGCCTATAAGACCAGAATCTGAGTTGTCCTACAAAGGAAGTTAAATCCAGGAAAGCAGGGAAGTACCTGCTCATTCTACTCTGTTCTAATAAAATTCAATCCAAACTCTGAGAGAATAATACAAAGCAAGACTTCTTCTCCAGGATGGGTTGTGTTGATGCCTTCCCTCTGGGCAGGCTAGGCTTGCTCTGAGACCCCTGTCTGAGGATAACTTCTGTGAGGATTGCTACACTATTTTTTTCAGTCTCAGCCCAATACCTTTGACTGCAGCCTAAATCATAAGTTCTCTCACCTCGAGCTGCTAGAGTAAGGGATCAAATCCAGGTTTCAGTTCAAATAAAAAACCTTTCAGTGCTGAGAGCAAGCAATAGGATATCTACTGTGTCCATGAGCTCTACTCCCAGTGCAGAGCCTGCACTGAGTGTGCTTGCTGTGCACTGTTCTGTGGGTTTCTGGCATATGTGGATGCAAATACAGGCATCTATGCAGCATGTGCAAAATCCTGAATATACACCTCCAGCATATAATACTGTGCTCTCTAAAGTAAAGTCTTTGGTCCCTCAAATCCTGCTTTTGAAGGGGATGCTGACAGCCACCTCTGAAGTCTTAAAATAGGCATGGTCAAGTCACAAAAAGGTTCTGTGGTTAACAGCCCTTCCACAGCTTACCCAAAACCCAGGCTGCAAATGTCAAGGGCGATGTAACATATAATTATTCCAGAAGGACAATAACAATGATGGCATAAAAGCTCTAAATACTCACAGTGCCTTTCTTATTTATATCTGCCGCGGTCACCTACTCGTTCAAGATGAACACAACTCTGAAGAGCAGCTCTTAGTGGCTTAGTAAAAATGGAGATTTTGGTGAAGTCTGGGTCACAGGCGCTCTATTAATAACTTAGAGTTTGAACTAGCACTTTTCTTTTTTTAAAAATAATTTTAATGACTTTTTAAACTTTTTGTTCTTCTTTGCAATAGTTTGGTGACAATTTCCTGAGTGCTTCTGAAAGGTTAAGGTCCAATAAAAGTACGTTCAAAGGATTTTTAGCTTTAAATAGCTTTTGTAGATTCTCCCTCATTAGTCCCTCCAGATTTGTAATGGTTCATGACATTAACTTTGCATCCCTTGGGTTTGTTTCTTCTTATGCATTCTAATATTTACTTAGCTTGTACAAATAACTCTGTTATTTGCCTTGAAAATTCCTCATGCTAAATGAAATTGGCCTGCTGATTCTTTACTTCACATTAAAAGCTTTTGAAGGAATTATCACCTGGGCTAGAAAAAGCAGCAAAGTTAACATAAAAGTAATCCCAAACCTTTCCAGAAGTTAGGGAAACTTGTTCATGTTTTGAGGGGTTTTTTATTTGTCATTTATGCACCTTGCAGTGTTTTATGTTTTTAGGAAAGAGCCACAAGCAGACATACAAAGGGAATGGTTCTGTCACTGAATTTGCTGAGCTTATTAATTTAGGAAAAATAGAAACACAGGAAAAAGTCTTCTTGTAAGGCATGCAGGAAAATCTGCTTGACAAAGTTATTTTTTATATTTGTTTCTCTTTTTTTTTTCCAAGCATAAAAAATCAGACAATTAGGTACTTCATAGACTCTCCTGAGCTTGTTAAATTTAGTATCTGTATATGATAACTTCACTTACTCTATTCAGAACAAAAAAGTACATGTTCCTTGCAGGCTCTAAGTGCTCAGAAATCAGTTTCAATTATGTATTTGTTTGCTGAATGTATAAGTATATTCTGTAGCAGCAGCAGTAATTCAGAAGACAAATTTTGAAGTTGCATAAACAAAAAGACCAAGATTATGGAAACATAATCAGTACTTTAAAAGCACTGCTTTTTGGACGATTTTCTTTTTCTTTCTGTGGTCAATTTTCATTTTAGATTAATCTGTATTCTGATCTGGCTTACCTTCCGGACCCACCCTGAGGCCATGGCCAGACCTGACTGATCCCACCCAGGCCTTGCAGTCCCTGCACATTACCATCAACCAAGAGACAGTCACACTGACACAAAGGAGAAATGTAACCAAAGGTCATGAAACTAGTGCCTTACTGTAAACACTCTTTTTAATCATTTACAGTTATTGATGATCTTTCAGCTTGACTGCTCTCCATCACTTTATATTATCACTAAAATTGACTCTTATAAATGACAGCTAGATAGAAGGAAAAAGTGTAACGTCATAAAGTATATTACTGGATAATGAAAATATAAGTGTTTACTAACTGATGACCAGAAAAATAAATACATTGGTTTGTTTCCTTATTTTATATTTTAATTCATCAAAGTATTTTCTTTGTTATGTGATGGGGAAAGAGGGCAGCAAAAGCAGATACCAGGAAGAGATTTATGTGACACAATTATTTCTAAAATAGCTGTGGCTGAAATGGAGTAACAAGAAGACAGGCTGGTTTTACTGTAAAAGAAATGAAGACAACCCAAAAATGAAACAAGGGTCTTTGGTGTCTGTCCAAAGCTTAAGGGCTTTGTTATTTTCTCTTGGGCTATACTTCTGCTTTTCATTCTAAAATAATGTTTCTTTTGTTGTGCTTTGCTTTTAAGATATCTGGCTGCATTGTTTTGTCCAACCCTCATTGAGCAGCCTCTATTGATCATTCAGGAGGCTGTGGTTTGGTCCCCTCTCCCACTGAACATGTGAATTTTCAAGCTTTTTGAGTCTCAATAAAATCCAATTACTGAGTCTGTCTTTGGACTTTTAAATATGTTGTCTTGAAAGACCTCTGTTTAACATCAGTCTTGAGGACTAGGAATGTCTAATCTGACTGCCAAGGTCCTAGGATTATTGCCTCTCTTCCAGACGTGTACCCTGAGGACACTCATTTTCTAGAAGTCCAGGCATGGGATTACTGTGATTTACAATAAAGTCTCCAAGGATACAGAGTAATTGAAGCCCATGAAAGCCAAGGGTCCCAACAATTCTACTACAGTTTTCACAATTATAGCCAGAACAAAAAACAGAGGAGAAAAACTACACACCTTCCCCTTTATATTCTTCACTCTCAGAATTGTATGGGGCTTTGTCAAGAGGTCTTCTGAGATGGATGGGATCACTCTTCCTAGCTTTGTCTTGCTCTCCCCTTATTTGCCTCTCTTGTTATCAGTGGCCTCCTAGTCTCTCTGAAATGGCTCATGAAACCTCTTTCCTTTCATGTGAGTTTTTCAGATGAGTTTGATCAATCCCAACAGCTCATCAAAATGTTCCATTGCTTAACCTTCACTGACTCCTTCTTTTCCACATTGGCTGTACAGCCTTTGCAGACCTATTGAAAAATTCATGAATGAATCTCAGCAGTTCACCCATCTGATTCTTATTTATCCACATGAAATAAACATGCTACCCTGTACCACAGTCCCAGGTGGAGCATCCTGGGAAAGTAGTTAAACCTTTGAGGACAGATAGAACACAGATCAAGGTCAGAAAAATAAATGTCAATGTTATGCTGAAAGGTTAATTTAAATACAAAGTATCACACTTTGCACTAGAAAAATACAAAACCTCCCTTTCTCTCTATGCGCTGCAGAAGTGAGCAAAAAAACTTCTGCAGTGGTCGAGTTCCTTTCTCCCTACTGAATAAACCAATGATTTTCTAGTTATGTTTTGGGGTTTTGGGGTTTTGGTTTTTTTTTAATATCCTGGCTCCACAGAAGAAAATCAGAATTTTTCTAGTATCTCTACTGCACATAAGGCTTCTCATCAAAATTTCAGAAATTTAGTGGGATAAGAACTAATATTTTGGGAAATGGAGAAAGTAACATAATACAGGGTGCCCAGTGGGTCTCAGATGGCTCTCAGCTCGCAAGAGGGCTAAAAAGCATTCCTCCTTCTTTGACACGTAAGCAAGAGTTGTTACACGGAGTAATTTTCCAGGTTTAGCAGTTGCTATGAAGGAGAACTGGGATACACAGTTCCCTAAGGTAGGCAAGGATTCCTTCCTTTGAGCCACCTAGGAATGTGCATGAGGGACTATGGACCTATGTTGTGATCATGATATGGGTGAATTCCAGTCTATGATAGGCTGCTACAGGAGAAAGAGAAAAGCTGGGCAGGAGAAGGCAGTTGTTTATAAGAGGTTTTGGTATAGCTTGTCAAAATAAAGCTGTGCTTCTTTAAAAAATCACTTTGAGGGGCTCTCCATAGGATTCTGATCTTTACAGTACTCTAAATCTGAATAGTAGTTTAGTGAAAAATATGAGATATTTGGTATGTTCATCTCGGATTTTAATAGCAAGATTTTTATGCACCACATATATACACACACAAAAAAACCTGCATTGAAATCAAGATTGGCCACTACTTTCCATAAAAGTTATAGATCTTTGGGTGAATTTCCAAATGAACTGCTAAAGTTTCTGCTTTCTTTTTTCATTTCTTAATCATTAGTGTCTGAAACAGTACATTGAAATATCTCACAGAAAAAAAGGGAACTGCTAACTTTCACCTGCTGCTTTGGTTCACTTTTTATCATCATATTTAGCCATCACATAGGACTAACTGGTCTGCGCCAGCCATAAAAGCAATGTAAGAAATAACTAAAATGACAAGGACTCACCTGAAAAAGGTCTTGTTCCTTTAGGGAAAAATAGAGCTTAACTTTGACTTTAGTTGAGGTTAGAGTTGTTGGCACTCAGCATTTTGCACCACTAGAGAAGAACAGAGAAATCTAACAACTGGGTTTTAACTTTGAAAACTTTTGCTTTTAGTAGTACAATAATTTCTTATGCTTTTTAATAGGAAATTTTTTGGCATCTTACTATGACTTTGGCATAGGTTTGATGGTGTACTACATGGCTTTTATTTCAGGCACAGCTAAATACAAAAGAATAGCAGAGAGCACTAATTTATTGATGTATTTGTTTTTCAGAAAGCCATAGTTTGATGCTGAAAAGTAGTGGAATTAACAGGCCTATAAATCATATTTTATGACAGAGACCAGTGTCTGGCAACTCAGTAATATGTTTTTTTTACCTTCCCTATCAAGCATGGACTCAGGAGAGGATGGCTCCTCACAAGTTTTCTGGTTGCTTTTGACACTCATACTTTTAGCTCTCTAGTCTTAAAAAACATGACCAAAAGAATAGGAGGAATTATTTTCCATTGAATGTTCATAAAACAGTAGCTGTTGGTGTTGTACAATATGTATTCCATGTTGCCCTGTATTTACTCAAAGCTGAAGATGCCATAATACTTCTTACCTAAAATGCCTAAGGTGGAACATAAGAATTTGTGTAAAGTATAGAAGAGCCATTCACAAATGACTGGGTGAGGACACTGAGAGGAAAGTCTGTGTTGTAAAAAAACTTGAAGTGAAAAAATAAAAGGGAACAGAGATTGTATTTCTTCCATATAATTTGTTTAGGATATTGTCCTGAAGAACTGCAGATAGTGTACAACTGAATCTTAGAAGAAAACAGAGCAAATCCTTACAGATCATTGGTATCAGTGTGGCAGATATTCAAGATTCTAGAAGCTGATGCTCTGGAAGCTGAGTTTAGTAGAGTTTCTCATTAGAAGAGCAAATAGTTCTACAAGTTTACAAATGTGTTCTAATTTTCAGTGGATTTTTACATTGTTTTTTGTTGTTTAGGTTTTTTTTAATAAAAATATAGTTTCAATCTGTAAATCCCTAATAAGGCATTAGAAAATGTTTACGAAGGTAATAAGAAAATTATCTCCTTCCCTAACAAAACCCAATACATGGTTGTATTTTGAATCTCTAAATATTAAAAAAAATATTTTGCATAGAATCTATATGCTGCCTGGGTATCCTTATAACTGTTTTCTTCAGGAGAGGAAAGCCCATCAACATTATTATAATAAGTGAGTGCTGCCACCTATAACAAAAGAGACTTTGCCTTTTAGCCTACATCAAGCACAGAGCAAATTGAATTATATTAGAAAGAAATGACCTTACAAAATTACAGCTGGGATATAGAAAATGGATGACAGTTCACTGAAGATTGTAAATTAAATCTATGTTCAACTAGAGCAATTATTTTTATACATTTCTATTCATAGTTTCATTTCCTAGTTGTGTCACAAAAGTGATAGCTGGCAAAGTCATATAAATTACATTCCTCAAAACAGTCTGTTTTCTATCCTATATATCCCAATCTGATCATGATGATAATGTCAAAAATATCTTTAAAATTGAGCTAAACCTTACTTTTTTAAATTACATATTTCAGATGTTTTCTTGCAAGCTGTCTGGATCTGAGTTCAGAAAACTAAATGTTTTCCATGTTTCACGTATTCTTATTTACACAAAAGTGACTTCTGTCATGTCCAGTTCTTCAAACTGGCCAGCACGAAGCAGTAGTACATTGGAAGTGCTCCTATAGAAAACCATCCTTGCTTTTACATTCATTCTGTAGAATGTCACCTATCCCTGAAGATCCCAAGTGCCTGAGCCACAGGACAGTAAAACCCACTGACATATTGAATTCTGCCATGTTTCTGGGAATGTCAGAGATTTTAGTGATTTTGTTAAAAGACAAATTTGTAGACAAAATGCAACAGTAAGATTATCAGGTAGACATTTTCTTGGCATAAGCCTAACTACCATCCTTAACAATGAGTCATGGCATAGTTTCTCACCTGGTTTTTTAACTTATCACATGATGCCACAAGTTATTGGTTGGACATTTCCTCCAGAGATGTAATAGGGAACACAGGCTGAAATTGGAAGGAATTGGTCTCCAATGCAATAAGAATATATATGCTTGATAAGTGAGATGCAAATGGCTAGTCTTGAGTTACATGATATTATTTTGTACTCCACAATACTTTCAGTAGGGCTTTATATTAATTATATAGTTTCTGAATTTTATAACAAGTAAAAGAAAAATAGCTAGAAAATATAGAGGTTATTAATGAGTACTCACTAATTGCTATATATGTATTTTGTGGGGTAAACATTGCATTTATTCATACAATTGTAATGGATCACTATATTTCATAGATAACTAATTGTGTATCAAAATTTAGGATGTTCCCTGTTCCAATGCTCATGCTTATTTTAAAAATAAGAACTCTTGCATTCAAAGGGAATGATGATTGTTATTAACAATAGTAATAATAGCAGTACTACCATGTGATGGATATTAGTTTGTCTTTATATTTACATTAAGAGGAAGACAATCACAGGAACAGATTTCTTAATCCACTCTTGAATGTCTATTTCAATTCTTTAAAAAGAAGCTAGACAAATATCTGTCAACATGGTCCTATGTTGAAGAAAGGAATAGGCTCAGTAACATTCTAGGTTTTCTGTAGCCTTAGTTTGTGATTTCACAAAATCACTAGCAACGATATTACCTTTCTCTTCTTTGCCTCTGCCCTTCCTTTCTCCTTCCCATTCCTTAGCCCTGGCTCAGTCTGTGCAAGTATTTGTGCGATCATACTCTGAAAAAACGCAAAAAACCTTGAAACAAAAAAAAAAATCTTAAGAAAATAAAAAATTTAAGCAGAAGCACTTTAGACTGATGCTGTTATTGAATACTTTCTCTGTCAGAATCCCAGCCTTATTTTTCTGTGATTTTCTATAGTAATTTCATAAACGTATAGGCATTCTGAATTTCTACAATGCATTCTGAGCCATCACGTTGTCCTAGCACAAGGTTCACATAGAGCTATTCCCTCTAAAAACAGCATGGTTAGTAACAACAAAATCCAGCCTATATCCAGCCCATAAACCAGAAACTATAGCTTGCAAACCATTTGTACAAAAAACATTTATTATATAGTTCTTCTCACAAACTGAAAAGATAAGTGAGACAACAGGTCTTGTTCAACAAGACCTTTCAGCAGATGTCCAATTTAAAGCACATGAGCAATTCCAAAGTCAAAGCACCTGCCTGTATGCATAAGGATATTTTGTTGAATCTTCTGCTGTACTGAGAATGAAGTAAGTGAAGGGTACCATAGCAACAGGACCTCAGTTCTTTCTGAGGAAGGGGGAATTCACAGCACTTTTCCATGTTTAATGCAGGTGTCTACGTTCATTTTGCAAATAAATTTACAAGAGATTGACTGAGTCTTTTAATCAGCATATTCATGAGTAGTGTTCCCCAACAGTCTGGAGTCTGGAGTGTGGAAACAGGAGGTCATTGTCATTCCACTGACTTCATGCATTCATTATAACGCAAGATAATAAAGAGGAGTTTTATTCTAAGTAAGCAACGTACATCAGCTGACCAGTAACTGTCATATTAATAGGTTTTTAAGCTTGTCACCAGCTATAAGAAGAAAGAGCACAGAATTTTTCTTGGAAATTTGCAAATTCTGGGAAGGCAAAATGCTCAGTGTATCTTTTAACAGTGACAGAAAGAGAACCATGCCTGTATATGATTACTATAATTTCGTCTATATTCGTGCAGAAATAGGAAAACTTTTAACTTGTACACTTGTTCACTCAACAGCCTTGTTACTCTTGAAGTCAGTAAAAGATGATTTTACCTTACTCTGTTTTGGTAAAAGCACAGAAGAAAAAAGTTTATCTTTGATATGTATTGCTGGTGATCTACTGAACCTAAATCATCCCTCTATGAATGGAGAGTGATGGAAAACTTCAGCCCATCCACACGTGTCTCAGATGGGATAACATCTTCTATCTGTTCCTCTGCAGTTACTGTTGAAGAAAACTAGTTGACCACCTAAAAATAGATTACTAAATTTTAAGTCTAGGCTAAGCATGCAGATATCAAATTTGGCATTGCTGTAGTCATTTTTAGCCTTTACAATTGTATCATCACACTAGTGCAGAGAAATCTTTTCACCTCAGACGGACTTTTGTGCACATGGCAAAGTCTACACGAATCACATTTTTATTTGTGGCATTATCTTAAGTACACTGGAAAGAGTATTTTTGTAGGTATTTCATGCATATGGAGGTAGATTTGTGCTTAGATAGGCTATTGAATAGAAAAAACTGATCTAAACTAACAAGAATGTCTTAGCAAATAAGCAGTAAGGGTGATGACGTATAGCTTAGTCCTCACTACCAAAGAAACTAACAATGCATCTGTGTGAAATGAGATGCTATTTATCTGTGAACATCTGAATGTATTGAATTCATGAAAACAGCACTACCACTTTTCAGTGAATTAATGGAACAAAGCTATCATAATGCCTTTATTTTTTTGCTTAATCCACTTAAACCAATGTGTTATTTTCAAGACCTTTCTCTTTCCTCTCACAGCAGTTACCCACACAATTACATAAGAAATACAAGTGAAAAGGTGTTAATTTACTAACAATGATATGTGAAGTTCAAATAAAAATGGCACTCTATTGGAGGGAAAAGGGGAGGGGGAGGGGAAGGGAGGGAAGAAAAGACAGCTACATTTAGCTGACAGTAGCTAAACCCAGACCTGCAGAGATCTGTGTGCCCACTTACCTACTGACTTGTGGGAGTACTTTGACTGCCCATGTGAGTTGAGTGAGCATACAAGTAGCTATTCATTGCTTCAGAGCCTTGAAGTGTACCTTTGTTCAATATTTACAGGTGCTGTTTGCTCCTCAGGGGGACTGGCACCATTTAAGTCTTCCAAATCTATCCCAAATGTCATGTAGAGGTAGGAAGGATTCTATTTGAGAAGAGCTGGAATTTAGGCTTTTTCTTCTGCATTAGTATCAGACAGAATGATTTACTCCACGTTTGATAAAACACACATTGACATGCCATTTGCATTTCTGCTGAAGTAGAATACCTTTCTGAAGTCCCCTCCCCTAGTTCCTTGCAGCTAATTTCACTACAGTTTTGAAAATGCATGAGATACATCTTGTTAAAATGAAGCAGAAACTCAGAATCAGTCAAGGTTAACACTAATTTAACAATTGTTGCCCTTCACCATGAAGCAGATGAGTGACTTGAAAAAATGCCTGCTTGTATGTATTACCATGGGTCTTGTGTTGCAAAACCTGGGAGTTTTTATTTAGGTACTTTACCAGGGGTCAGCATTTTTCCTTTCATAAAGTATTTTCACTGTGTACCAAGATGTGGGATCTCTTTCTCTCCTAGGCTCTTTTACCCTTGCCAAGGGTTTGACAGTGTTTATGGAAAGGTGTAATATGGGATGACATCAATTATCTGCATTCTAGGACTGGAGACATGAATTGTGATTAATCTGTGTCAGAGACTAAGTTTACAAACACAGGTAAATATGTTAAGCATGCAAACACACTACTAATTACTGTGTCCCTGTGTGGACTGACTAATAATGTCTTTCTATTTCTAATTAGGCCTTCAAAATAAAAAAAAAAAAAAAAGAGAAAGATGAGGTCGGACCTGAAGTCGGACCTGAAGCCTCATCTTGACACTATCTGTAACTTCAGGCACCCAAATGAGGCACCTAAACCTAAAACTTAATAGTCCATAAACCCTTATCTACTCAAAGAAGATAGACATTCAATTTTATATGAGCTGATATTCCCCCTCCATTCACTTTTATACTTCATGCCAGTATCTTAAGCAGAGCAATTAAATGTGCAAAGATGAGATGAAAAAGAGTGCATGTAAATAATTTGATGCAAAACACTATTAGATATTTTCTCTTCCTTCATCTTTGATACTACCTGCTCAACTATTTATTTCAAAATGCCAGAAATATGCTTTAATGATAGATAAGTTAAACCTTAAGACTGACAATAGAATTACCACACTAAGAAAAAGCAATACTGCAAGTTTCATGAAATTTATTCCATGTGGTTAAGTAAACATATTTGAATCTTCTCTGTGCATCAAACCAGATAACAATATTTTTCTCCTGTAAAAGGAAAAATAGGAAACTGTCATGGTTTAGTGTCTTAAAAAACTCTTTTCTCCAAACTTGGCTTTATATTTTCATATCACCACAGTGTGAAAACAAAAAATGAATCACATTACTCTTAGCAGATGTATCTTAGGATCATAAAATCACTATGTAAATCAGTTGTCAGGAAAGATCTGATAAAGCAGGAGGTCAGAAATACAGAAAGGATTCTGCAAAATGCGGCACCACCTACCTCACATGCTAGTGAGAATTCTCAGTGTAACAAAGATTTATTATTCCTATTCTTATTAAGCTCTATAAAATCCCTATAAAATGAAATTTTTAAAATTGTGGGAGAAAATACAAATTTTTTTATTGCTTATAAGTAGGGCGAATGTTCTGCAAAGTGGTCTGTTTGCCACGTTGAGATTTTTAAGATTCCGTGTATTTATTATGTATGTAATACTATTTTTTTTGTACATCCTACTTCTTTAATTAGTTTCCATCTATTAGGTTGTGAATGCAGTCATCAATTTCAAATCTGTTGCTTAGTTCAAGTGTGGGTTAGTACTCATTCTATTAGTTAGGTTGATATGAGCAAATATATGGCAATACATGAGAATTGCATATCAAGCTATAGCATATATTTTAAGGATATATTATTGTATCCTTAGGTTGATTTATCTCTACAAAACAGCAAAATAAAATTATTAAGACATACAACTATTATCCAGATCCATCCACATTCAATCTTGAAAACAATTGGTTTTGTGGCATTTAACTTAACTCTCATATAGTTTTTTCAAGATGAGAGCTACAAAGCAGCTGACAGGTTAAGAACACCTATATGCAAGTTTGAAAACTGTAATAAGAACATACAGACTTTCCAGTCAGAGCACTATTGAAAACAAAAAAAATGTCCATGAATGTTGATATATGAATAGCTAACAAGCTCCATTCCAAAAGCATAAATGAAAGAATATCAAAATAAAAAGCAATCAATCTTCCATTCTACTTCATCAGTCTTCTCTGCTCTGCTCTGCTCTGGTGAGACCACACCTGGAGTGCTGCTTCCAGTTCTGGGGTCCTGAGCACAGGGAAGACATGGACCTCTTGGAGCAGCGCCAGAGGAGAGCCACAAAAGTCATCAGAGGGACGGAACACCTCTCCTATGAAGAAAGGCTGAGAGAGCTGGGGTTGCACAGCCTGGAGAAGAGAAGGCTCTGGGGGAGACTTTTTGCAGTTTTTCAACGCTTAAGAGGGCTTGTATCAAAGATGGGGACAGAATTTTTAGTGATAGGACAAGGGGTAAGGGTTTCAAACTCAAAGAAGGTTGATTCAAATTAGATATAAGGAAGAAAGTTTTACAATGAGGGTCATGAAACACTGGAACAAGTTAACGAGAGAGGTGAGAGATGTCCCATCCCTTGAAGCATTCTGAGCCACCTGGCCTAGTTGGAGATGTCCCAGTTCATTGCAGGGGGGTGGGGCTAATGACCTTAAAAGATACCTTCCAACCCAAACTGTACTGTGATTCTGTGATTCTATGATACTATGATTCAGCATCCAGCAAATGCAGTTACTTTTAAACACATCAACAAATTCTTGTTTGAATCTCATTGGTACACTTTTTAAAATCAAACTAGAATGTTAATTTCCTAAATAACTGACATAAACCATGGTTCATTTTCAGGTAAAGATATATGTTCTCTAAAGCATGTATTAAAGACCTCTGGGAATGCTGGACCAATTGTTT
Source organism: Coloeus monedula (assembly GCF_965178545.1). Lineage (NCBI taxonomy): Eukaryota > Metazoa > Chordata > Aves > Passeriformes > Corvidae > Coloeus > Coloeus monedula. The sequence goes on along the minus strand of NC_138784.1, from coordinate 32,961,773 downwards.
AGTATCTCAGCTTCAAAATACAACTTAAGTGCTCAAACAGTCATTTGTACTTAGTCTCTTATTTTACACATGTTTTAAGCTGTGTTAACATATTTTCAATGCATCAGCTTCAGAAAATAATGAGTTTTACAGCTGATGCATTGGTATCTTCTCTGTCAAGCAGATGTCAATTCCATAAGCCTATCCTAATCCTCTAGTCAGACAAGGAATTCATTTTTCTTTTTTAAAGCAGATTTAGACATTGTAGCTTAAGGGTAAAAGTCTCAGAGTTATGTTACTTTCAGGTTTCTGAAGTATTTCAGAACAGGTATGAAATATGTTACAATTCCCGAAAGGTGAAGGTATACAGGAAGAATGTTTACTAAATGAGAGCCCAATAGAATACTGTGAAACATCCTAAAACACACTCTCACCTAGTGCAAACTTTTGCAAGTAATGTATTATAAAATATATATATATATACACACATATATGTATATGTATTTATAAAATAAATATTTTCCTTGATCAGGAAAAAACCCCATATAATAGTAAATCACAAAATGGTGCATTAGGGAGTTGTTGGTATTGTCCTTGGATATGTCTTCAGCAGCTTGTGCATATCTGAGATGTTACCATAAACGTGTCACAAAACGGCTCAAAATTCTTAGGCACTGTGTTTTCCTTCCTTTTCCTTAACATAACTGATCAGCTCATGAAAAAGAAATAAAGGTCATTCCCAATGAAAGACAAAATTTGCTGTGGGGATTCAGATCAACCTAGCATGAAAAGGTGCCTAGCTAACTGTAAGACAGTAGATTGGACAACGTGAAGGTTTGAAATGTGGGGATTGGTCTGAAAAAACCCACTCCATTTCAGAAATGCAACCAGAAGCACTGAGGGTTAAAATTAGGGTCAGGAGTTACCCAAATGAGATCTTTCCAAAGACCAGTATACTTTTTTGTCAGTTAGTGGAACTACATACCAGCTATGAAATAATTCTTTCAGAAATAATAAAAGAACAGTTAATCCAGTAGCAGACATTACTGAAAATAGCACATACTATTGTTGTTCTAGGTCTGTGCTCACTAGCCACATTCTTAGGAAACAGGCAATTCAAATGAAGTTATTTTCTTTATTACTTGGCTAGCCCCTGAAGTGCCACTAACTAGCAAGTAGTATTTAAAGCAATTTTATCTAAAGCTGTTTTTTCTCCTGCAGATGTTTTTAGAACATTGCACTGAAGCTGAGGATATTGACAGTGGTCACAGTTTTTAGCTTGAGAAAAGGGAAAACAAAAAAAACCTCAATTTGTTCAACCAGAAAGGGAATGAATTTATACTAATGCATGTTTCTTGAATAAAACTTCATCTAGTGATCATGTTTCCAGAAAGCAAACCAATTTTTTGTTAGTCAGACTTCTTACTCTACCCCTGCCTCACTCTGCTGTGAAGAATATTTGCCTTTTAGTACAGCATTGTGCTCAACCCACCTGCACCCCTCAGCTCTTGCAGAGTGCAATGCCTCCTCCGTCTTCTGTCAGCACGGTGAAGAAATGAGGGATGAAGGTACCCCCTACTTCCACTTAGTTTGTTAAAGTTTAAATGACTACACAAATGAAGACATCAGAAAAACAGTCCCAGTGTATTATCTTCTTTTGGAGAAAATGAAAACCTCCTGAAAATAATTTGTTTAAAGGGCTTTTCCCATTGAAGTGCTACCTTTACATCAATATGAGTTTCTTTGTTATGGACATCACTAAGAGATATGTTAAAAGTTTTAAATTTTTGTTTAAAAAAAAAATATTTTGAAATGACCTAGAGGTACCAGAAAATTGTATCCTGATTTTTTTTTTCACTATGAAAGGAAATTACAATTAACTTTTAATTTGAAATTGATTGAAATGGCTACATTTTTTGCAGCTAACAAGCATGGAGGAAAAATTGCAAGTGCAATTTGTTAAATATCTGAAAAAATCAGGCTACATGTGATTGTGTCAAGGTGATGCACGGGTTAAAAAAATGCTTCATCTACATTACTAAAAATTCAAAATAAAATATAAGTTTATGCATGCTGGGGAATCTCACAGTTTGCACTAGATGCAGACAGAAGAGATCATCACTTAAGAAGCAAAAAGATGTTTCAGATACCAAGAGGAGAATGGAGGAAAGTGCTTAACAATGGATGAAGGCACAAAGTTGCAAATAATAACTACAAAAATAGACTGCGTTAACTGGAAGCAGAGATTTAGATAAGGATAGCACCATGAATTCACTTACGCTCTGAGAATGAGGTATTTGAACTGCATATAGAACGAAGGAAAAAAGATGAAAAAGAGCATAGGAGAGTGGAATGGAATTGTAATGGCAAGTATAAAAAGAAAGAGTAGATTCTGAGATAACTGAAGAAGGAAAAGTAAAAGTATATGCAGACAGCCTAAGTGTGATGAAAAAAAGGCAGAGGAGAAAAGGTTATTTTGGTATTATAAATTTTGACTGACACTGTCTGATAAGCACATATTTCATGAGGAACAGTTATTTTAGAAGACAAAGCCGAATTTAAAAAAATAACTTGTAGAGGTTTCCTGTTGTCTTGCTGTAGTGGTTTAAGCACAGATGGAAATTAAGCACCATGCAGATGCTCACTCAACCCTCCCCCATCAACTCCCCCACCCCAGTGGAGCGGGGAGAAGGATCAAAGTAAAACTTGTGTGTTGAGATAAAACAGTTTAATAATTTAAAATAAAGCAAAATACAATAATGATGGTAAAAACCACTAATTATAATAAAAAGGAAACAAACAAGTGATGCATAATGCAATGGCTGACCAATGCCAGGCCCCCGTTCCCAAACCCAGAGTGGCCACGCATCCAGCTAATTCCTCCCAGTTTATGATGCTCTGTGGTGTGGAATATCCCTTTGCCCAGCTATGTTCCCTCCCAGTTTCTTTTGTGTACCTCCTCATTAGCAGAGCACGAGAAAAGGAAAAAAGTCCTTGACTTAGGATAAACAAGACTTAGCAAGAAAACAAAGCATCAGTGTGTTACCAACACCATTCTAATTCTGAATCCAAAACACAGCCCTGTAACAGCTACTGAGAAGAAATTAACTCTACCCTAGCTGTAGCCAGGACACTTGTTTTTGAGAAGAAAAAAGTTAAAATAACTTTGATAAAGACGGTTGATTTCATTTTAGAAAGCCCAGAAATAACTACTTGATGAGTGGTTATGACTATATCTTCTGCCATGACAAGGACATGTGCCACAGTGCATTCTGTGAAACAACTCCAAAACAATCAACTAACCAAAAATACCACAGACTGTTTAGAATGCCCTGTGGAACTCACTGGAAATATGTTTCAGTCAAATTATGAAACCCATCTTTTAGGACTAGAACATTTGAGACATTGGGCCAAAGTCCATTGAGTATCTTGTCCCTTCTAAGACAAAATATTTTCTACTAGAAGAAACACTGAATTTTAGTAATTTCCAGAGGGAAAGCTAACCATTGCTAGCAAAAGGAACGGATGAAGCTGGGAGTTTTCTTCATTAACTTAGGAGAGAAGAGTGACAGAAACTGCTGTAAAACATTCTTTTTCTTAGTATGGAGAACAAAGAGAGCAAGCCATGCAGCAGTTTAAGAAGAAAGGATATGCCTCCTATCCTATGAACACTAACCAAATCCTAAACTTGCAGGAAAGAAGTCAGGATGTTTCATTAACTGTAACCCTCCCCTCATTCTTACACTTCTGGTGAGAAATACCTTTGCTAAATGTCCTCTTTGGACATATTGTCCCCAAATGGTTTAACCTGGACCCCACACGTAGATGAAAACTAACCCCCTTTGTGCAAACACAGGTTATGTCAAGTTTGAAGCTTTGACCTCAGACAGCAAGGCAAGAAGCATGGTGTGACAGACATGATACCAGCATTCCCCAATTATCCAAAACATAGCTCTTTGCTGTGTATTGTGCAACCTTGTGCTCAGATAACATTTCCACCCAGGTCCACCTTTCTATCTAGACCATGAGAACCAGAGTCTTTGGTGTATATATGCATAGCCCTCTGCACCCTTTGCTAGTGGATGAGGCATCCAGAGCAGCACTTGTGTGTCTTCCTTCCCTGGTGAAGGCTGCGAACAAGGGGATGCACACAGTGGAATGAGGGTGTGATAAAAAGGGAAGTATTTTTGTACTGTAGAAAATCCTCTGGTGATGTTACTAATATGTCTTGGTATCATCTATCTAACTCTCTTCTCCCAAAAGATCTGCAGCGTCTTCATACCTTCCTGAATCCTCTAATGCTTTCCTGCTTCACCCACTCACTCCCTAGTGACATACAATCCATAGCCCCCTGCTGCTCACATTATGTCTTCCCTGACACAGTATCCTTGTAGGTTTCAGTTACACCAGGTTGCTTGTTTTCTGCTTTGCTATGAGATGATAGGAGTCAAGGGGAAGGGAAGGGAAGGAGGCAGGACCGATAGAAAGTGGCTCTGTAAGTAGTTGCCTTGGCTCAGGGCAGTGAAACCGTAAGGGCAGGAGACAGGGACCAAAGATGCTTGATCAGGGCCTGCATGAAGGATACCACCACTGTGAAAATCTCCTTCCCCTTCCTGCACTGAGCCAAGAGTTGCTGTTCTGCACTCTTTCCACCCACTCCTCCATGCTCAGGCTTTTGGTAAAAATGCTTTATTCAGTGAGTGAATATGCCTTTTCTTTTTTCTGAGGGACTTTCAACATCTCAAGACCTACAGTCCCCACCCCATTGGGTCCTCACAGCCAGATCTCTTGTCTCTCCAAGTAACACCACCTCTGCTCATTCGAAGCACACCAACCCTAGTTCTTGTTACTCCTTGTGTTCTTGTCCTCTGTGCATCCCTTCTAGTTTACTACCAGTCAGTGCTTTTACCTGATACTTCCATATCTGTGAAGTTTAATAGGATATCAAATCTATTTTTCTTGTCATGTGGTCCAGAAAAGATTTGCACTAACTTGTAACACTGATCTCTCAGAATTATTGACTTGATTTTATAGCAAACCTGAACACTGAAAACACACTCACTGAATTATATTTTGGTGATGCTTTGTTCCATTTCTAAACCACTGATGGAATATGCCTGTTAATATTAGTTAGATGTGTCTTTAACTCTTCACTCCTAAAACATTCATGATGGATCATCAGTCAGTATTTTTATTTCTCAGTTCTTTTTGCTTGTGGAGTTGATGTTGGTCATACTTTTGGTGTTATTGTTACTATTATTAAAGTAAGCTTCTGCTACAGGAACGAAATTCTGTAATCAAAAAGTCTCTACAAGAATATCTAATGAATTCAGCTGATGACTGAGACTATGTGAGCTATAGATGTGTCAAAGGAAGACAATGGTTCTTGACTCTCCTGATTCATTCTGTGACAGATGTTACATTCAGTGAGTAGGGGAATGTTAGAAATAAGCAGTTATTTATTCATTCCACAGTCTCCTGCGGCAAAAAACTAGAGTAGTGACAGTGCTCACCCACACTGAACAGCTTAGAAATGCCAATTTATGATTAAAAAGAAAGCTGATTGTTCTGTTAACATGGAAACCTTTCAGAGCACAACAAAGGAAAAAATAATCTACCTTCAGGGCCTTACTGGCTACACAGTATGATATGTACCAGAGCACATTACTACAAGTTTTATTTATTCCAATGTGCAGGTCAGCATGGCAGACATTTTTCATGCAAGCCTGGAATTCACACTGTCCCTTTTCAAGGAGGTGATTGGGACCCAGTATATGAAATTTCTCTATAAATAACACTAGCATTTCTTGGCAAAGAGGTTAATTTCATCCTGAATGTAGATTTTACTTCTGTATGAGTGACACTTCCACCTCTCCAGTCCCTTCCTGGAATAAACACTCCACCACAGGAGGGTGTCACTAATAAAATTACATCAGTGCAAGGTCAATTAGAATTCTCTCACTCTTCTCAGTATCTAAAGACCCAGCAAAGGACAGTCACATGGCTTTAGCATTCAGTAGCTTTGTGTATTTTGGGATATCAAAGTTCCACTTTCACTGTGATTCTGTAAAATTTGTGATCTTTGTAAAATCTTACAACTTAGCACTTGCAGGAACCTTCCCTTTGCTAGCCCATCTTCCCCTCAACCTCAGTTGAAGCTCTGGAAACTGCTGGTGGTGGCATGGCTCATGAGCTGTTAGTGCCTACGTGGCCTCCACTTTAGCTCTGAGCCATGGACAGACTATTATCCAATCTGCTGCTTCCAACAGTTGTGGGAAATCTATCATTATTGATTTGTTTAGACCATTATACTACCTGTAAGCTGTGTTAACAGTTGGTAATGACAACTGACTGTAATCTTCTCCTTTACCCTTCCTTTCCATTTCTTCTCTGACTTCCTTCACCAGCCATGAATGTGGAGTGGTACACTTTGGCATATATTCCCAAGGGATAATCTGGTAGGGAAATGTGAGTGTGTTCCCAAAGCAACAGCTTACTGGTCGTATGTAAAATATGGAAACCCTTTTTTCTCCTGGGATTTTCAAAATTAGGTATTTGATGCCTCTCTATAGGAAAATACCATATTTAAATATGTCATTATTAGTGTGATTTTGTCATGGTTTAGGAATGGCCCTCACCAATGTACTGTTCCCACTGAAACCCCAAACCACACAATGTTCACTCTCTGCCCCCCTTTTCCCCTCCGCATCCCCACTGCAGCAGATTGGAGAGGAGAACTGAAAGCACAAAATGCAAAGATCACAGATTGAGATAAGAACAATTTACTGGAAACAACAATGAAATATGAAAATGGACAGTGACAGCAAAAATATTAATAACAAAAGTCTCAAAAACAGAGAGTGAGGAGCTCAGCCCAACTGCAGCCACTCACCCCAACTGCTTCCTCCAGCTCAGGACAAGTGTTACCCCACCGCTCCATCTGCTGCACTTGCTCAAACCGAAGGAACCCCTTCTCCCAGGAACAGAGTTCCTTTACCTGGCCCTCAGCAATGACATGAGGTGGTATGGAGCAACATCTGTGTTCTAGTAGCCATGTTCCCTCCTGGCTAATGCAAAAAAATTAACCTTTTGTTTGCTGGAACCAGGATAGAGCTCTTACAGAAAATCATTATTTTTAAATCCAGGCAACATCCCTTTGTATACTTTCTTATTTCTTTCATTATTTTTGAAGGGCATATACAATGGCTGTCTCCTGTTAGCTGTGTAGCTTTATTCTTCAATGAAATTCTGGTATTTGGGCTGTTGCTTTGTGTATTCCTTAGTCCACCATTTGCTCTGTAGCTTTATATATTCATTAAAGGTCTGTGAAACACACTATCAAAATGTCAAGCACCTTGCAGCTCTGATTCATGTCTGCTCAGTATTCAGATATTAGCTCCAGCAAACCTTCTGCAAACTTTCAGTTGCAGCTGGTACAAACTTTGTGCTCTCCCTGCCTGTTTGCAAACATCTTTTGATACTATTCTGTGACGCATTTGAAAGCTGAATCTTGTCTTTCTATAGAAAACCTATAGAACTCTTCTTTCCATTTCCCTGACTGGATGAAATTGCTGTCAGTGCCTCAGTGGATCAATTAGAAACTATTTCACTCGTGTAACTATAGAAAGACAATCTGAGCTCTTTCTCCAATGGGAAAAAAAAATCAAAATACTAATTTATGTCAGTCCTTCTTTCTGAATTAGCCAGTTTTGAATTAGTGGAGTTCTATTTTCAGTCTCTGAGTAAGTCCACATGCAGACAGTGCAGGATGAAAGCATGGCCACAAATGGTCCATCCCTTAGATCACCACTCCAAACAATGTCCTCCAAATGGTTTGCAGTAATAACCCTAAACCATGTCTGACTTGAGTACACAAGCAACAGAACATCACTGACTAGGTGAGACTATGTGACATCCCAGCATTGGTGTACGAGTGCAAGATTCCATGTGTCTTGTCCCATAGCATGGCTTTTCTTTATCCTTTCAACCTCAGTGTATGCAATCACCTACATCCAAAAAGACAGTAATGTCCTGTACACCAAATGTTAGCTCTTCTGACTGAAGCACGGTGATTTTTGAACACAATGTCTTAAGGAATGAACAAGACATCTGTGGGAATGTCTATTAACTGGAAATTAGGAAACCACAGAGACTCATGAGGCACACATGGAACTCGTGATAGAGTATAAACAACCCTGAGTTATGCAGCCACCCAGAAAGTATAAATGAAGGGTTTAATAATCCTCTGCTGTGAGCAAGCAGATTACTAGAAATAGCTGTTCAAAAATTCAATCCCAGGTACAAAAAGCAACCGCTGGCTCCTTAGAAGAGATTTCTCTGGTACACATTAAGGAAAGCTTTAGAAACAGAGACTGTCAGTTGTGGAAAGTAGAAAACAAACCAAAGAAAACAAACCAAAGAAGGCAAATCTTCAGATTTAACACAGGGTTTTCACAATAAAATCAGTAGCAGGAAGTGCAGTAGAGGACATTAAAAACTTCTAGGAAATAAGTAGTGTCCTTGTAGAGAGGAATCTCAGAGCTATATAACTGCTTGTCATGTATATCAATACTATAAATTCCTGAGTTACAATGAATTAGCAGAGATTATGGCAGGCAGGATGCCTGCTCTGTCACAAGTAGCTTGTGTGGATATTAGCTGTGTCTGGTGGTCAAGCCTCTTGTGTCATAACAAGCTCTCCTGCTATGGAGTTACTGTCTTTCAGCACAGCAGAACTCCTTTTCCTCTCCACCTCCATGATTTCCAGAATAGTTCAAAATACTGATAACCTGAACCATTTGTATGTTGGTTGAAAGGAAATTAGGACTGTGGGAAAGGAAGATGCACAAGGAACTCCTTTAATGGAGGTGTGGTAAGGAAAGTACATACGGCTCTCCAAGCTGAAACAGAAATAGAGTACCTTGAGTCCTTAAAATCAGGAGGAGAGAAGAGAAAACAGACCCAAAAATGTGTTTATGAAGCTATTGTCCAGTTCTGCTTTGAGCAGCTATGAAGAGTGACCTCTAGTAAATAAATTACTGCAAAATAACATATAGAACTGCTCCTGTACTGAAAAATAGTCTATGAAAAGGTAAGTAATTTCCCACTTTATAACAATACTGAGTCAGCCTCTTGTAGTTTCTCAAATACAGTAGGAATACAGAAACTGAAGGTCTAATTACATAGATTTTCTTCCTATGAATCTACCTCTTTCTGTTAGTATGCAAGCAGAAATTTAAATGTAATTCTAAGGATCATCAGATCTAGTATTCAATACTGCTATTTTGAAAAGGTCATCTTCTTACATGCAAAGCATTTAGAGTGAAATCGAAGCCTTGGCAAGTCTCCTATTGATCTCATTTATTTCAGAGGCATGTACTGATCAGGAAAACACTTTTCAATGAGGAAGGAATTGAACTGGAAATGTAACTTTATGAATAAAAGTCTTACATATTCTTGCTACAAGATTTTCCTTTTGTATTTCAGGTTTTAGATTGAAAACTATTTCTTTTAATTCTCTGAAAAGTTGTATTCAGTTCACCTATGCCACTTTATGGCATTTTCTTCAAAGCTAGTTTCTATATTGGAAAAAATCTTCTTGCAGACATTTTAAATTCTAACCTGATTAACTCAGTTCTTTTGATTTATTTTTTGATTGCCTTCAGGTACCTGACCCATTCCAATTAATTACTACAGATGATAAAAATAATCATCTTATTAGCTAGAAGCCATAGCTACCACGGTACTCTCATTTAGTATGCTACAAGAAAATCATGAAGAAATGAAAAGATTTAGAGAAGTTTTAAGCATACAAGAATTATTTGGAATATGATATTAACTCCTAGATCTACAAAAACTCTTTTATAGATGAATTTTATAGTGTCTGAGGACCAGGACATCCTAGAGAGTAGACCAGAATTTGGACAGGAGATGTGCTACTGTACTTCATCGTTATCAGCAAAAAAGCCTAGAACAAAAAGAACTCCTACAGCTAAAAGCAGAAAGTCAGACAAGTTAGAGTACTTTTGAACAACCATGTGCCATCTAAGTGTACTGAATGGTCCCTGTTATTTTTTCTATTACTACATAAAATTAAAAGGCTAAGAACTCATATGTATGTGATATTTCTACAAAACACATTTTTAATTCAAAAGTAAAGTTGTCAGACACTAAAGTTTAATTCTTTACATATTTCCGTTCAATTTGGGGAATGGTTTGGAACAGGAGATAGGTATATCCTCTCCATCAGACAGGGTGAAAAGTATAAGGTCTCTGTCAGGCAGAATGTTGCCCTCTCGGATGGTGAACATCACTCTATTTCAGGATCAGCTAAAAAAAGAATTGGGCTATGGAAAAATTTGGAAATGTCACAACCTTTTTGTTATTGTTGTTATCTTTGGAATGAGTCAGTTCTGAAGGTTTTTCATTTACAATTGAAAATGCAAGCAAAAGGGTGAAAAAATTTTAAAGTGTCAAACACTTTGGATGCTAAGAGAAATCATTTTAGTTTGACTACATAATATTTAAAAAAAAAATTCACCAATTAGAAGTATCAGCTATTCTCAAAGCCTTTTGTGCAGCAGAAAAAAAGTATGGGTTAGAAAGTCAGGGTAATGCCCCTAAACTGGGAGTCTGAGTTGGAATTTGAGTCTGTCAAAGAGGTCTCTTGGTGTTGCTGGAGAATTGCTGCCTGTTCACTGGAAGTATGTGCCTGTTTAAAAATACAGGGGATCATAAGGAGATGTTTTTCAAAGTTCTTAGGCTATTCAGTTTCTCCCTCTATATCTAAGCTGAAAGTGTCTCCTCTTGTTTGGTTCATGGGGAGTATAAGTTTATGCATTAAGCAAACTATCAGTTCTGCTTTAACTTAATTTCTTTTCTCTAATCATGATACATATCAAGATGACAACAAGCATTCCTCAAAATAGCAAGGACCAAATCCACTGTCCTCTAAGCAAAACTGCTTGACTTTTGTGACATTTAAACCCCATTCTTAAATGTAGTCAGGGAATGTGGTGAGACATGATTGCTGTCAGTCAAGCAACATGGGATATAACAGAAACATAGTCTGTGAAGGATGGGGCAGGGATGCTCTATAGCTCGCACAATGTGTCTTAAATTGCTGACAGTCACATTTTGCACTGGTGAAAAATGACGAACTCTTTCACTTTTCTTTCTTTTTAATCATTAATAACACAGAACACAGTCACCTAAGGGTGTTCCTCTTTTGCATGGACTAAGGACAATGTTGATTTCCACTTCTCACAGATCTGGAGAAACCTGTAATGAAATAAATCAGAGTTTAGATTCTGTACCTGCAGGTTTGGGGCTGCAGTTGTTACAATCTTTCTTCACCCCCAACGGTGCAATATTTAAAATAATTTCATTTTTAGCAGTTTTCTGAAAAGTCTAATCTTCTAAATACAATTGGAGTATGTGGCAGATGTGCTAGAGCAGTGAATTCCAACTTGTGTGCAAAGAGACAGTGAAGGAGGCAGCTCTGTGACTGCAGGCTGGAAGAGATTACACCAGTGACGCAATTTTGAAAATGGTATATGGAAATTTTCAATGCTTTTGACCAAGAATGCATGCTGTGACTGCTGGGCCACCTTAGATAAATACTTCTCTTTCTTGACAGGCTCAAAAGCTCAATCAATTGCTGTGAACTCTAAGAAGAAACATCAGAGATTCATGTAAATGCTTTTACTATTTACAATCATAGATTTAATTACATTACATTTAATTACAGTGAAGTACTTTTGATGCCTGTCTGCTCTTCATCTGTCTCCTGACAGCTTTAAAATCATTTCATTGGCATTCCTGGAAAATAAACTTGTTTTTAGAAAATGTTTCATATCAAAGGTGAATCCATTTGATTCTAAATAAAAAAGAATGACATTAAAATAGTCAATTGTACTTCTAGGTTTTATAGCATACATAATATTTATCAAATTAAACCTTGTCAATTATTTTGTTTTGGTAATAAAAGCAGCTTTCTGCCTTTTCCTGTGTTAACATTAATTCTTCAATCTCAGGACTATCAAACCATCAAATCTGTATATGTGATATACCCCTTCTATAGCTTTTTTTTTCTTTATGGCAGCTTTATAAGATTTCTCTTAAAAAAACCTCTATGACTCTTATTACAGAAGAAGAGTTATTGAGATGGATGCTTTTACAGCTATTTCATTATTCATTTCCCTTTCTTAGCATACATATGCTTTATTTGGTATTTTGCAAGAATTTGAAAGCATCTTGTCAAAGAAAAAATAGTTATTTTTCTATAATTACATATGTATAGTCCAGATCACTGTCCTTGCTACTTTTTGTCAAGCTGCATTGGGTTAACTTCCAGTGGTAGTTAATAAATCTTTGAATTCTTTAATGTAGGAAGATGCAGTAAGAAAAATCTATGACACAATATCACATGAATTATCTGTTAAGACACTTCAGATCTCTCTGAAGACATAGCAGAACTAATGAGTCACTAATATTCACCGTTTCTAAGGCACGTGTTTAAAGGCCTATCCATGTCACAGATCAATACTTTAGAGTAACAAGAAAAAGGAGGAAAGTATTTCAATGATGAGAACAAAAATCAATTATTTTATGTCAGACTTGATCTATATCAGCAAAACCAATTGAGACGCACCAAAATGTTGACAGAGTATCTTTGATCAGAAACCAAAACCAAAACAAACATTAAAGCAACTAGAATTTGAAATTGGAAGATGACAAAGTCATTACTGATTGCCTTATTAAAGACCTTTATTTTTAGTTTCCTTTAGTTTAAGCTTTCATTCATAGATACACTTTTTAGTGGTTGCTCAGCTGCCATTTAACTATTTTCGTCAATAGATTAAAATGGTTATATCTCCATTGAATCAAAAGGAAAAAACAAACAACAAAACAACCCTAAATTAGTTTTAGAATTTAGTTTGTAGTGATAGAGGAGGAAATCAGATTCAGTATATAGATTATGGCACCTAATGCAGGGATCTCTAAGTAGAATTTCAGACCTACACTGAGCAAGGTGTGTAGACTGTCATTTCGCTGGGGAAATCTACATTACATTGGAAGCTTAGATAAGAGCGTGAGCATAAAATTCAGGTGTCTTAATCTTTAAGCTACATTTTAGCTATGTTGTTACACATAGGTTATTTATCTTGAAGCTGGATGGTGATTGTTTGAGAGTTTGCAGTCATGCAAAAAGTCTCTGGTTCTTTTAAGGAGGGGTAAATAAAAGGTTGCATGAGATTCTTGTTCTCAGATCTTGTTCTGATCTGTCTGAGCCTGAATTTGGTAGGTTTTGGCTGTCATAAGGTTTGCCTACTTCAGTTTTTGCTGTGACAAAGAGAAGAGAAAAATAATTGACAAAGGGTTTGTGTATTGACTGACTTTCAGGCTATATATGAAGCTTTCAATCTACAGCTGTCAAAAGACTATAGACATTAGTAACCATCAAGACTAATGAGCTGAATGTTATTAAATTATGTTATTATTAAATGTTATTTTTAAATGTTATTATAAATTAGATGTTGTTAAACTAACATCTATGCTATTAAACTCTTATTTTCTAAGCAGAACAGCCTTGCTCCTGCCTAATGAGAGCAGTACTCAACCCATGTTAACCTCTGAACAGTGATGAGGAGGTGTTTGGAGCAGGGATAGCTGACTTGGGCCAAATCACCACAGCATATATCCTAACAATTTAGAGGTCTATACTGATTCAGGTCCTGGAAATATGTCTTTGTACTCTTCGGTTTATTACTAGAGATACAGCTTATATATTTCTCTAACAATGTATTTATAAAAAAGTTTAAAATCCTGAGTGTCCTTATGCTGTGGTTGAAGATGTATTTGGATGCAGTAAGACAAGCACACCAATAGATATTTCAGATATCTCTTTAAAGAAAACGAGCAAGATTGAGATCCTATCTAGATGTACAAGATTAAATATTGTAGAAGAATGCTGCAGATGAGGATCAAAACTATAGAGAGAACATAGTTTTGAAGACAAGATCTTGGAAAATATACAATTTTCAGTTACTTCAGCAAAGTCAGGATAGCACTGCTATGATCCACTTCTCTCCATAACCCTAAACTGATGAGAAACAAAAGATGTCTAATATGTGCATAACTTTGAACTGAATCTTCCTTTTAAAATATCCAGTGTTTTCAGGAATTTACTCTATAAAATTTTTCACATTAATTACTTTTTTCATCCTCATATGCCTCCTCATTTCATTGGTTTGGATTATCTTTTAAAAGTTTTTCAATACTTTATTTTTCAAGTTGTACTTAGTTGGAAGGATAATATACTTAGCAATGTCTATTTCTGTTCTCCTGAAGTAAAGTAATTAAAACTTGCTGCACTTTCAGTTTGTGTGTTTAGTAGATATCTGTCAACATTCCCTACCTGGATTTTCTCTCCTGCATATTTTAAGTGTATATTTGCACTTCTGCAGGAATTTGAGCAAGGTCTGAATTTTAAGCAGAGAGAATGTCTGCCACAAAATCAGGGTAACAGAATGGTTGAAGCTGGAAGGGATGTCTGGAGGTCATCTTGTTCGCACCCCCTTGTTAAGAAGGTCACCTAAAGCCATTTTCCCAGGACCATGTCTAGATGGCTTTTAAATATCTCCAATGTAAAAGTCCCTGCTATCTCTCTGGGCAATTTGTGCCAGTGCTCTGTCACCCTCAGAGCAAAAAAAGTGTTTCCTGATGTTCCTGAAACTTCCTGAGTTTCAGTTTGTGACCATTGCCTCTGGTGCTATCATTGGGCACCACAGAAATGAGTGAGCTTACATCTATGTACTTAGCCCTCAGTTTTTTATATACATTGATAAGACCTCTCCAAAGCCTTCCCTTCTCCAGGATGAACAGTCCCAGATCTCTCAGCCTTTCCTCATATGTTGTGATGCCTTAGGATTTTAGCTTTTATATTTTCTATATATTTGTAATCCTGCAATTCTTTAGTGTATAACTCTAAACTCCAGTGTTAGCTGCTGTTCTGCCATTTTAGTCAGACAAAACAATTCCTCTCTAGACCTGGGAATCAAGGACACCTTGCTGTCTCAGGCCCCAAGAAATGTAAACAGAAGAAATTTTGGGGGGAGCAAACTTGGGGTAAATGACTTCATTACCTGAACCTGTAATTGGAGAATTAATCCCCAATATGCAAATGGACCAAACTTATAAAAGTATGAAAACCCATGACCCTTTGTCCATTTTTGGGTGTAGCCCCGGGGAGGGGGGGAGGGCACTTTATCTGCTCTAAATGTACCTGAAGGCCCTTCAATAACTATAACCATTTTTTATTGTCTTAATTTTGTCTAGCCTCTGTTCTTAGGTAGTCCCAAAAAGACATCAGTTGGATGCTCTAGTCCCTTAATCATTCTTGTGGGCCTTCATTGAACTGTCTCCAGGATGACCATGTCTGTCTTGTACTGAGAAGCCCAGAACAGGACCCAATATTTTTGAGATGGCCTCACAGCACTGAATAAATGGGAAGGATGGCTGGCTCACATTCCATGTGGTGTCCACCAGGACCCCCAGGTCATTTTCTGCCAAGCTACTCCTGCTGTGTGGCTCATGGCATATTTGCGTACCTGGGCTGGTTCTTCCCTAGGTGCAGGCCTTCAAAGTTCCCTTTGCTGAACTTGATGAGGCTCTGGGCAGCCCATTTCACCAGTCTGCCATGGTGCCTTCAGATGGCAGCACAACCCTCTGGCGTATCAGCCATTTCTTCCAATTTGGCTTTCGAAAAGTTGCACTCTGCCCCATCATCCACATCATTAATGGAGAATATTAAACAGGAATGGCTCCAGTATTGATCCTTGAGATACACCACTAGTCACTGGCCTCCAACTAGACTTTAAGGCACTGTTCATTGCCTCTGGAGCCAGCCATTCAGCCAGTTCTCAATCCACCTCACTGTCTGCTCATCAATCCATGACTTCAGTCCAGTGAAGCCATGCTGACTACTTCTGATGATCTTCTCATTTTTGTGTGCCCAGAAATAGTTTCTGGAATTACCTTCCCAAGGATCAAGGCTAACTAGCCTGTAGTTCCTCAGGTCCTATCTCTTGAGGACATTTGCTTTCCTCTAGTCTTCAGGCACTTCTCTCAGCCACCATAATCAATGACAAGTTCCTTAAGTATTCCCTGGCCTGATCCTCTTCCACTAAGGGTCCAGCTCTAAATTTTCCTCCTGGAATTCCTGAAGGGCAGCCTTGCTAGTAAAGAGTGAGACAAAGAAGGTATTCAGTATTTCCATCTTTTTCATGCGCTGAGTCCTGTGTAACCAGGTCCCCAACTCAAAGAACAATTAGCCCACACTGCCTAGTCTTCCTTTGTTCTCCTGTGTTTTTCAGGTTTCATAATTCCAAGTGGTGAAGTCTCCACCTATAGGGACCTTTGCACTATCATAAATTTCATCTTAGGAAAGGCTTAACATGCAGAAATGTAGTTTGGCATACCAAAGTGCTGGCTATAGCACAACCCTGAAGTCCTGCTTCTTGCTTTGTGACTGCAAGTTCCAGATCCTGCTGCATCAGGGTCATATCCTGCACAAGGAGAGGTTGTGATGTTGGAAATGGTTACATGTCCTGCTGTCTGAGGGCCAGGGCAAACCAACAGACCTGTGCAAGACCTGGCAATGACAAATGGTCTCACCTCAGCATACACAGGTCCTGCTCTGACTTTCTTGATAATGCTCTCTGTGAGACCTAGCACCGTCATGGGTAGTGGCAGGCTTAGTGGAGGACCAGACCAACAGGCTTTATGGGCAGCAGGTTCTGGACACGTCTGTCTTCTCTATCCTAGTTTAGGGATGATTCTTGGCTGAGGCCAGACAGGACATTTGGTTGGGAGGGATTACCCACAACCTATAGCTTGTCCTGGATAACTTCTGTATTATAAGCACAGTGACTGATGAACAGAACATGCTTGAAAAGAATGGCAGGAATGAAGCTGAAATTAGAATGCTTCAAACCATTTTGCTTTGGTGAACCTGGTGTGCTCTGAGGCTAGTGATGTCAATAGACAGGTTTCTATAATCTGGTTTTGACCAGAATTTATTTTATTCTTGTTCATGACAAAAAAAATTAAAAAAAATTTAAAAAAATCACAGTTATGGTACTTATGGTCAATGTTGTGTGTTGGTTTTTTGTGTTTCAGTGAGCTTGGTCTGATAGTTAGAGAAATCTCAGTCTTTGCTAAAACTTTAATAACTACTCAGTGTATTCAGTGTGACACTGGTTACTAATAACCCAGGTGAAACAGGTAATCCTGGCAACACTGAGCTGATTGGAATGATAGTTTGTATTAGCTAGGAATATCTCTGATATATGCATTGGTAACATATATGCCACCACTTGCAAAAATAATTTGCTAGAACAGGTGTCATTTTTCACATAATGTATAACACAGTTTTCTTTTGAAGGTAATGAAAAAGTAAATTAAACTCCTTGGAGTGGAATGGTATACAGGCTTTAAATTAGCAGGAAAATAATTCTTAATAGCTTTGTTAACTTGAACAGTGGCTTCAGTTCACAAAATCTAACACTTAAGAGGGAAAAAGATTTATATATGACCTGAAAAATTCTTTATTTTTGCCTTATGAAAAAAAAAATTAAAATAAAAAAATAATCTAACCATCTATTCCAACTGTCCCAAATAACAGCATTTATTAGGTGAAGACTGCTTGATTCATTAAGACAGGGCCACTGCAGACACTTTCTGTGATTATTACTTGTATTCCTTTTAAAACCAGTTAATCAATTATGTGATCTTAAAATTCAAAGTTTTAATTTGTGACACTTTTTATTGAAGAGCAAGTTACAAGTAAAAAATGAATGTCAGACTCTCATAATTTTTTCCCCAAAAATAGCTCCCAAAGAAAGCAGAAAAACTGATCAGGGATTTTCTTTAGTCATATTGATTGGGTCTTGCCATTTGGCTCCAGAGTTTGATTTGAGAAGAAAAAATATTGCGTGGTTCAACTACCATCTCTAGGGAAACAATATTGATTTTTCATGAAATTGCAAGGTTTTAGTGCTGAAAATTGACAAAAAAATTATATTTATCTTCTTTTTAGGAGTATTATGTACTGACACATTCAGTACAGTGCAAGGATGTGCTGCAGGAGTTTTGTATCAAGAAATTATTTAATATTCTAACTCCAAAGTCTCCTGTTCTTAGTTCCTTAAAATTGTAGAATTTATATCTGTCCTCCTTGTAAAGAACTAGTGAAAAAAAAATTGCAAAAAGAGCTGGAAGGATTGCAAAAACCTGTTAAATTATAAGTGTCTTAAGACTGAACTTCAAGTTAATTCTATTTGTGAGTTTAAAGAGTTTGATGAATGGATTTAGAAAAGTAAATATATCAGTATTAAAATTAACTACGGAATTGCAGGTTGTGCTAACTGAATTGTGTGAAAACAATGAAATTTCTTTTCCTTGAAAGCAATGTATATAATTTGACAACAAAAATATCTAAAATTTACAACTGTCCCTACATTATGAATAGTTTCTCCTTATTGCTTTGTTGCAGTCCTCAGCCTTCCTGCCATAACACCCAAAATTTACATTTCGTGATCATATCCTGTTCTGATGCAATATTATCACGGTGGAAAAAGGACAACTAAAACTGATTTTGGAAAAAAGTACCCTGTGACACAACCAGATAGAAATTCCACTAATTTGAAGCTTGAGCAGCTCTTCAGAATGTGACTGCACTTTTTTTTTTAATAGTAATCATTTAAATGTTACACACAAGGTAAAGATTTCATTAAGGTTTTAAGAGAAAAAACAAAAACAAAACACAAATGAAGCCAACATTGGCCATTAGGATCTAAGCATTATCTGACAACTCTGGGGTAGTACCTTAGAATGCTTTCCAGAAAATACACAAAGTCCTTATTTTCCATGTTAATTATATCTTACCAGTTTTCTGAACAAAGGACAAAATATGTGCTAGATTTTATCCAGTGTTGCACAGAAATTAACACTATAAGGAAACTTTAAAGTTTGATGATAAACTCGCTATATGTAAATTTTGTGTTTACTTCACAAAAAATACTGGTCTGCAAATAATGCTGTACATGCACAGAGTAAATATTCTTAGACTTGCAACAAATATTTTGATTTTTATTTAAAATGCACATTTGAATCATGGCCTGCAGCCATTACATATTAAGAACAAAATTTTTGTGGCATAGCATCCACTAACCTTTCTCTAAAATATAATATGCTTATTTTCACATTCTCCACAAAAATCTCTCAAAATAAAAATTTCAACCACGTTCCAGAAAGCCATCTTTCAACCTTGAGCCAGCACATATGAACACCTGCTCTTCCACATTGGAGAAGTCTCAGAGGCAAAAAAGAGGCTCTCGTGTGAATCCAAGGATTACTCAGCAATGCCTGTTGGTGTCTTGAGCAAACACATTAGTCTCTTGCTTAAAACTGATGCAGGTCACGTTCTCTGGGCCAACATGTGCAGACAAGACTGTTGAATTTCCATCTGTGCTTAATCTGTCACTGAAGAGCAAACAAGGGTGTTCCAGCCTTTCAAAGGAAATGCTGACTGGTAGGAACATGTGCAGCATTAAAAAGCCCTCCAGTCACAGGACTCTGTTCACTTATGCCTTCTGTTTGATTGCTTTCTTAATTAATTATTTGGCCAAGATAGCTATCTTAATCAGTATAGGAATTTATTCAAAAGAGTAATTGCTAAAAGAGAAGGAAAAAAAATCCCCTTGAAGATTCTTTTTTCAGTACACCACAGCAGTTATGTAATTTCTGGACATGTCTGTTCTAATTAGCCATCTTCTTCTTAAAGAAGTCCTGGATTTTTAAAACATGATTCTCTGAAATTACATGCTTAGGGATGTAAAAATGTACAAGAAGTACTTTCAAGCTACTTTAATATATTATCTAAGGGGTTTTTTTTAGAGACAATTCACACCAAAGCATGTTTCCAGGAGAAATGTTCTGCCAAAACCATTAGTTTGACAGTGGGTTTTTTAGTCCTCTTTTCTACAGTAGAGACACTTCTGTTGATTAAGAGTAGACTTTACCTTGCCAAAATTTTTCTCTTCTCTGAAACTCTCCTACGTATATACTAATTCATGCGGCTCCTTCTATCTTATTGCCATCACCAAAGAAAGGATGTAATTTCACAAACCATGTATTATGACTCAGCTACTGCAGCAACTAGAAAAACACATCAAATTACTTTCTCTCTAGGGGCAAGACATCATCTTGATAATTAGGTAAGATGGCAGAAAAAGCTGGTGAAAAGATCAAGACAAATCTGCCTGCATTTTAAATAATATGGATGACGTATATCTGTATAAAGTGACAGAGTTCCACCGATATAAATGGCACTCTTATTAATATAGCCTGAAAATTAAGCTTGGTGTGTTTTGGATTTTTGTAATGTATCTACCAAACTACTCAACTGCCTGCTATCATGGGCTGGGTGCTGAGGGCAGGGAGACAAGATGAAATATAACCACACAGTTTAGTTCCCCAGGCAGTTAGAGGGTCTTCCTTCCCATGAAGTCACAGGAACAGTAGAATAATTTTGTTGTACCTTCCATTATGCTGCAAACATCAAACTGGACAATTTTCTAGCCTTTAAAAAGACTTCATAAGCTTGAGTACCTATGAAAGAAGCAATATTATGAAGACAAAGTCTTCTGAGAATAGTTTATTGTCTTTACTTGCCAGTGCATGAAGTCCTCATGAATCTTCCATGATATTAGACATTTTCTGGCCAAGCACCCCCTTTTGCTGAAATTTACTGTTATATTTTGAATTGCCTCTGTCTCCTCAGATAATCTACTATAAGTAAGTTTTCTTCTACATTTAAGAGCAAAGTATCTCCAACCTTTATTTTACTGAGCCTAAAAAAGGAGAACATTCAGCCTTAGAATGGTAAAACTGTCTTTTTGTGTCAAACTGCCAAATTCAGTGGCATATTGCACCAGCTATAGGCACTTTTCTAAGCAAATCTCTCTCTTTTTTTTGGGCTGTGGGCATAAAATAATCACTGTACTTAATGAATTCAGCATGGGTTCATGCTTCCAAGCTCTATTCCATAGAGATAATGACATTAAAAAAAAATCAATGTCTGGATTTTTTTTTTTTTTAAGTCTACAAAATATTTCTAAAATAGCTTTTATGCACACTTTGTGGCATATCTAGATAACAGGGCAGTGGAATATAATGGCCATTTTTAGCAATATTTTGGGGTGTATGATGTAACTTGATCCTGGTCTTATCATTTACAAATAATTCAGTTTCCTCAAACTCATGCTAATAGAAACAAAAAATTATTTGGAAACAAAACCATAACATTCCATTTTGCTTTTAGCAGAATCTCCCCTCTGTCACCATTTTTATTTTCTAAACAGCAACAATTTTTCATTGTCAACCTGAACTACGCTTTAATTTTGACAAACTGTGTTTTCAAGCAGGAAAGTGTTCTGTTGGGCTCTCTGACTAGCTCTGCATACTAGAGCTGAGCAGATGGAAAGCTACTGGTACTACTCCCACCAGCAGTGAGATTCAGGGGGTTGATGCTTTTCACTTCCCAGGAATTTTTACTGGCTTCAAATTTTTCTCCTCCCACTCTCAACCCTCAATCCTCTTTGGGGCTGAAACCAGCCTTTTCTCCTGTTTTTCACTTCTTGCTTCTAAGTAACAGTTAAAAATACTCCCCACCTGCAACAAGAGCTGGGGTGACCCCTGGATACACAGACATTTTAATTTCTTTTGCAGCGTGCATCCAGAGCTTTCTAAACAGTTTATGAATGGATTAAACATGCTGGCATATCTAGCAGCCTCAAGTAAAAGACTGCTGCTTTGCCTGTAGAAAAATCAAAGTTTAAAATTGTTTGGCAACCCACTTATCCCCATTCAGAATGCCAGGACTGGAGCGGAGATTGAAATTTGGGGTTTATATGTCTGAGGGCAGATTATTCATGCTTTCTTGAACTATTTTGTTTCTTAACCATTAAGGCTATTAAACTATTTAGGACTTGTCCTAAAATGACTGTCCCTTCCCTGCCCAAATAACGTAAAGCCTTAGCGCCTAGGTGCCATATGTCAGGGAAATTGAAAGGATATTTTGAGTTTAATCTGTTCTTTTCAGGCTGCCGTAGCTTGGTGCTAAAAACTGCTGAACAGAGACGGGTTTCAATGCCAAGAATGAAAGCTCGGATCTGACAAAAAGCTACCATTACAAATAAAACCTTTTTGCTGCAAAGGATCGGCCACTTTGGTGGTGACAAATACGTGTTAAACTGGCAGTGAAGAAATGCCGCTGCCCCCCTGTTTGGCAGCTCCCGGAGTGCACAGGAGAGGTGCCGCTGCTGGGCAGCCCCGCGGCTGGCGGTGCGGCAGGGGCAGCGAGGCGCTGCTCCGGAGCTGGCAGGAGGAGCGGCAGCCATCGCCTTCGCCTTCCCCTTCCCCTTCCCCTTCCCCTTCCCCTTCGCCTTCCCCTTCCCCTTCCCCTTCCCCTTCGCCTTCCCCTTCCCCTTCCCCTTCCCCTTCCCCTTCCCCTTCCCCTTCCCCTTCGCCGCGCCGCCTCCGCCTCCCCGCGTTCCCGGGCGCGCAGCGCCGCCGGCCGGGAGCAGCCCCGCCTCGACAGCCTCTGCACGGCAATCGGGCGCAACACGTTCTGAAAAGCAGGAGTAAAATGTAGGGGCTGCAAATTACTCATATACAGAAGGAATAAAAGAAAACCACCAAAACTCAACAACACAGCACCACAATAACCTTCCCCCCCCCCCCCCCCCCCAAGCCTGCCACATTTAATTTGGTTAATGCACCCTCTCTCTTGTGTCGTCATGCTGGTTCTGTAATTACTCAAGGATTTCCATCCAAATGTTTCCCATTCAAAAGGATTTTAAAAGATAATAGTAGATAATTTAAGGCACAGTTTTGAAGAAATGGTCCAGTACTGGAATCTCAAATTTGTCATAGCTGAGTATCACAACCTGTCTAGTTCTCTGACTGGAAACATCATGACTGATGGCTCTGTACACCTTGTTCCTACCTAGATTACAAAAATTTTCTGTGGTTATCTGAAGAAGTGGATAGGTAAATACTGTATCCTGCTAATATTTCCATAATGCATATATTAGTCTGCCAAAATGTTACAGCAATTTGAACTCCATAATGCCTCAGAAACCGCCTTTTACTCCGGAGGCTAAAGCCAGCCATGCTGTGGATGAGGCATGGAGTTCTGCTCAGTGTGATCTAAAGAGCCTATCTTACGCTTTCAGGGACAAAGATCATTAATGTTTTCATTTGTGTCTGGACCATGTTCTTAAAGTCCTGGAGGGGACAACTGATGTTTTAGATGTCTAAAGAGATGGGATCATTCCTATCACAGGTTTAGGCATGGAGAGTTTGGCACAGACCAAAGTTGTTTATTCCATCCAGTATCCTGTTGTGTTCTCAGAATGTTTATATTCAGGTGTAATTTCATGGGGGAACAATTATTTCATATATGTGCAGTTTTTATTGGTAGTTCAGTAATTTGTAATTTTAAGCACTGCCTATTATCAGTTGTAATTGTCACTATAGTACCCTGTCCTCAGGTGTCTGTAATTGAGCATGGACTGAAATTTTCCATGTTAGATATATTCTTCAGTTTTAACTTTTGGAGACATAATAAAATTATTCTAGCTGTTTCTTAGAATAAGACTATGAAGAGGTGTCATGTCCCTGTTAAAAATCCTTGCACTCCTTTTTCAACCTCCTGCACTTCCTCTAAAGGGCAGGAACTTTAGAACTGAAAGTTGAACTGAAGTATTACTTTTATTTTAGGGCACACTTCTTCTGTTGCAAAGGAAAAATGCATCACTAATTTTTCTTCCATTTATGAACCTTTTAAAAAAGTGCAGTTTAATAATGACTATAGGAAGTTTTGCAAAGGTTTTACAGTTTGGCTGAAGATTCCACTTGTTCTGCATACATGACTGCTATCCACACAGACACATGTACCAGCTCATATTCCTAGGGCAGCATTGAAAGGGGCACAAAAGGATTTGGGCAGCTCTGATCTTTTGCGGGCTGAGTTGAGGGTGTGTGTGGACTAAATTCAGAATAGGAATCTTACTACTGCACTGCTACCAACAAGAAAATTTGAACCAGGAGTAAAGTTGGCTCAAACAAGGAAAGACATACAGACAGCAACAAAGTCTCTGAAGCTGCATTTGACCTTGAGGCCTACTGACACAGTGTAGCTTATTTCTATATAGCTCCCATCCCTTCCCACCAAAAAATAGAATGGCCTCTCCAGACTGCTGGCTTTGAACGGTCTTTCAGCCCTGGCTGACTGCAGGTATTGAGAAGAAATGCATTAGTTCATTCAGGTCAAAAGGATGCCAAGCTCTATATTGAAGATATACACATCTTCCCTTGTGCATTTTACATTTCTCATGTAGATGAAGGCTTCTGGTGGTAGTGAGGTAAGAACAGAGAAAACATTGAACATCTCAGTCTGGGAACACTAGAGAAGAGGACTGAGTAAGGAGTCTAAATAGAAAACATAAGACTGGGAGAAAGCTGGTTTTAGAGAAAGTGCTTAGCATGGATTAAGAGCTCCTGGATGGGGAAGGCTGGGATCTGAAAGTAATTTAATTGCCTTCTTTGTAAACAACTATATCATTTTCTGTCTGTTAGTTTTGTGTCTATTAATACATAACTCATTCTATAATAGACAGGATCAGCTATTATTAAAGAACTTGTGAATGAGAGTGGATCTTGGGGTGCTGGCCACCTCAATAATGCAACTGCTTGCTGCCAAAGGCCTCGGCAAAAAGCAGGGACTGATTTAAACCCACATCATCCATTCATAACAACTCAAAAAGATGACATACAACTTGTACACTGTGAATGGAGAAAGTACTCTGTAATAATTTGGACTCATTTGACTGGGTATCAAAATGATAAATATTTTGTACTAACTGTGGTGCATTAAATTGTCATCTTTTCTAGTGGGATAACAAAACAGAGAAAGGGAATAAGCAATTCCAGCTTTATATGGACTTGGTATTGCAATGATTAAAGAACTCTTGAGTTAAGAAGATAAAATTTTTTTCCTGAATTTTGAATGCTAATTGATGTTGCTTGAAATATAAATTCAGCCATTACAAAAATACTTAATTAAATTGGACCAATCTTTTCTTATCCATAAAAGAAAATAAGGATGTTTATCTTAATCTTTCAATTTAAAAACCAATAAGAAAATTTGAATAGAAGCCATCTGAATGAGAATGCAAAATACTTGAGAGCTACATTTGAAATGCCTTCGGGAAAGCTCTGTTTTTTGTTCTTGGGATACTGCAGCTCTTGTTAACCTTCCAACATTAGAATAGAATAGAATAGAATAGAATAGAATAGAATAGGAGTGGAATAGAATATTTTCAGTTGGAAGGGACCTGCAACGATCATCTAGTCCAACTGCCTGACCATTCCAGGCATGACCAAAAGTTAAGGGATGTGGTTAAGGCCATTGTCCAAATGCCTCTTAAACACTGACAGGCCTGGAGTCTCGACCACCTCTCCAGGAAGCCTCTTTCAGTGTTCTACTGCCCTCTCAGTAAAGTGCTTCTCAATATCCAGGCTAAACCTTCCTTGCAGAGATTCAAACTGTTCCCATGTATCCTGTGAAAAGAGACCAGCAGCTCCCCCTTCACTTCCCCTCCTTGGGAAGCTGTAGAAAGCCTCTCAGCCTCCTCTTCTCTGAATTAAACAAGCCCAGAGTGTCAGCCTTCCAGCCCTTTCCTCACCTCTGTTACCCTCCTCTGGATGCATTCAAGGATCTTCATATCCTTCTCAAAGTGTGGGGCCCAGGATTGCACACAGTGCTCCAGGTAAGCCCAAACTGAGTACAGTGGGACAATCCCCTCTTTTTCCCAGCAGTTCATGCAGTGGTTGATGCACCCCATGCATTTTGCCCTCTGGACTACCAGGGCTCACTCACTGCTGACCCATATCAAGACTGCTGCTCACCAGCACGCCCATATCCTTTCCTGCAAAGCTGCTCTCCAGCCACTCCTCTCCCAGTTTACACTTCTGTAGAGGCATTACTCTTCCTAGCGGCAGAATCTGGCATTTGTTCTTGCTAATTTTCATTCCGTTAATGACTGCCAAGTGCTGCAGTCTATCAAGATCCCCTTTGGTAAGCCAAAGTTTTATGAAGGTTTTATTGTCTTTCAAAGACAGAAATATACCAAAAGGAGATACTATAATGAGGTTATAAACCTTACACTTATTCAAATTGTTTTCTTAATGATTAGTGGATTTGATGTAATTTTTACAGACAGTAAAAAGATAGAAAATTACACTGATTTAGGAATAAATTTATTAACATGGTGTTCAATTAAGCAATGGTTTGATAAGTCTGATATGAATTAATAGTTTCTACTTGTTAGTTTATGGCATATCAAACCTTTTCTTGCTTTACTGCCTCTCCATTACTCCCTCTCTCTCTCAACACCACCCTATCCTATTACAGTCCATGATATCATCTTGTGGGCTATGTCAAGATAAGGGAGCTAAAAACTAGGCTTTCTGCCAAAAAAGAGATTTGCATTCTGATAAATGTTCAAGTTCTAATGGTTTAAAAGGGTTTCTATTAACCAGCAGTGAAGAAGAGTGCGAAGGAGGAAGACCAAAAAGTATTAAAACATTATGAGATTTAAAGGTGAACTTCAGGAAGAGCATGGAGGATTTTTAAAAATGAGTTGGAGAAAAAAGCCCAAAGAAAAAAAATAGATCCACAGATCTAGGTAGCCACTTAATTTCATGAAGTATTCAAGAAATTTAAATATGTATATTTATATAAACAAATATATATATATATATAGTTGCTTTGCATGGAAAGCCTATCAACCTCTATAGCAACATTGTATTTAATATTGATTTTATTTATGTTTTTTAGTGATTTGTTTCACTAGAAACATGAAAAATTTAATACTTGTATAACAAGCTGAGTTTTAGGTCTCCTCTCAACTTAGACCAAAGTCAGAAAAGACTTATGACACCTCATTTTATCTTTGGCTACAAATATAAGGGTCAGATCCACAGCCTTTCCCACTAACATTTTTCCTTTTCCCCGTTTTAAATCCCTAGCCCACATAATTCTCTCTCAAGCAGCCTCTTAAGCTGAGAGTTTTTAACTGTTGGGAATACTAATGTGTTTGTGATGGTTTCCATGGCTATTTAAGCCACATTAAAAAGCAAAGCTAGGGCATATCACCAAGCCTTTGCCTCTTCTTGACATCTTCTGAAAGGAAAACTCTATGAGCATTCATGACAGGTCAGGGTGCATGGTCTGTGATCTAAATGGGATGTTTTTGTTCTTTTTCTCCTATTTTTGAGATGAATTTAATTTCCTTACTTTTATATATGTAAATACACACTTCAGTCATCAATAAACAAGTTGTAGTGTCTGTTTATATCAAAAAGTATATTTATCTAACACTCTTTTTTCCCCTAATGTTTTAAAAAAGCCTCCTTTCTAATGTGGGCTGAAATACGTGTTGGGATGTTTTAAAATTTCATCATCTAGTTAGGCTTTCTCTTTTCAGTATAACATAATAATGTACTTAAAAACCTTCCTGAATGGGATATATGTACCTGAGGGGAACAGAGGGTCTCTAAAAATAAATATCTGGGGTAGCAGTTTTGACCACTCTGGCATATGCAATGACAACCTTTTTCTGGTTCTTATTCTGCCAGGCCTTTCTTAGTGTATGAACATCATTAGACAGTAGGCAGCAGCGTTAGAAGTACATATTTATATTTATTTAGGGAGCCGAATGTCAAGTGGTTCCCTGCTCTTAATAGCTGATGATTTTACAAGTCAGACACTTTCCTTGTGTTGTCACTCAGGTTTAGGTTTCACACAAGTTATCGTCTTGGCGCTTGCAGTCTTGGCAGGCAGACCGTGTGCTCTCCTCTTCCTCTTCTGCTGCTGTGACTTCAGCCTACTGGGCTGTGGGAGGGAAAGCGGCCATGAGAGGGAAAATCCTCACCTTCAGTGCTGCAGTTGCTAACTTCTCCAGACACCTCCACTGCCGTTTCTTTTTCATCTATCTGCATGTAGTCACGCTGGCCCATGAGGTACTGGCTGGTGGGGTGAGGTGTGCACATCCCTGGCAGGCGGTACCCTGCCATGTTCATGGGCCGGAGGCGCGTTCTTGCCTCTCGCCGCAGTGCTGCTGGCAAACACGAGGTTGTGATCCAGCAGCGCTTCTTCGCATTCCAGAGCAGTTCTCTCTTTTGACCACTGCCACTCTGCACACCTGCCTGGTCTTGGTGGAGGGGCTCAGTATGTTGTAGTGGTTGCTGCTTCCAATTCCTCCTACAGCTGTGACCCTGCCACTGTGCCTTCCCAGGCTGCTTCTGCTGCTGTCCATGCACAGGACCCCTGTGCTGGGCACCCTGTCTCCCACAGCCATTTGAGGAAGATGCACAGGGGTCCTGATCCATGAGGTCCTTCTCTCCCTCCTGTTGCCCTCGCTGATCGTCTCTGTTAACATGCCTTCTGCCCCTGTGCTTCCATTCCTGCTGTCGTGTCCTGCCCCTGCTAGCCCTGTTGCTACACAGGAGCATGACGAGCATGTTATCTGCCTGTACTTGCTGCCACTGCCTCGATCTCTTGTCCTCATCTTGCCGTGCCTTCTTGCGCAGCCCCGCAGCGACTGCAGCCAGCAGCATGGCACGGCTGGGGACACGGTGCTGGGGCTGGTTTCCCCTCCTGCTGTGGCCTGGCCCTGCAGCGATGGCAGCGCCCTTGGCCCCATGGCGGGTGTTTACCTGGCAGGCCTGTGAGGGAGCCTTGTGCCTTGCCCTCTCCATGCTGACACCCTGCTGTCCTGCAGAGGCTCTTCGTGTGGACAGGCTGTGGCACACTGCCTTGCCACCCTGCCTGGAGGAGCCAGCGGTGCCGGGCGGTGACACGGAGCTGGTGACAAGGACACAGTCCGTCAGGCAGTAGGGGGCTCCCTTCCGTGCGGGCCCTGAAGGCCCCGACCAGGCCTCGCTGAAACAAATCCCATCCCTGGCCCTGAGACCATCCCCTGAAACCATCACCAGCCCTGGTCCGTGCTTCCCTCCCAACACCTTGTGGGACTGAAGGAAAGTTGTCCTGGGCACCTGGTGAAGAAGGGTGTGACGGGACTAAGTAGCTGTCACAGGCTGGCACAGAAAGCACCTTCCAAAAGCCTTTCTTGCCCTCCTGACTCAAAATCCTGCAGCTGGCCCTTTAGGTCAACCATTGAAATTAATTCCCACTTTTTCAGTGTAGAAGGTAGAAATATAGATACCAGGCTTATCTCAAGATTAATTTTCTATACACAGTATATTATATAACACCAGGTACTATTTGTAGCATCCCTCTTGTTGGCTTTTTGTGATACAGAATAAAAACGAATAAATCACAGAATCACAGAATGGTTTGGCCTGGAAGGGACCAGAAAGATCATCTAGTTCCAAACCCCCTGCCACAGGCAGACACATCTCCCACTAGACCAGGCTGCTCAAAAGTCCCAACCTGGCCTTGAACACTGCCAAGGATGGGACTAAATAAAATAAAAAAATAAAAAATTAAATATTTTTTAAAGTGTCTGTTATGGTGAGAGAAACAGCTATATGGAAGACAGCTAGGTTGAAGACAAGAGGGTCCTCATTCTCACCACACAAAGATATGAATGGGAATTTTGGGTCTGTGTTTGTCTTTGGAAGTTTACATAGTTTGTGTAGCTGGGAGTAAGTGGGTATTTATTGTTTTAGGCTCCCCCTTCATTCACTAATACTGTCAGATCAGGCTTATAGTTTCATAGTGAGTGATGCATATCCACATCTAGACCAGAAACTGTGTCTATCTTTTGCTGAGAGATATTATCAAGGATGCTGAGTTTTTGTACTTAATGACTAGAGCCTCTGTGTAATATCATGCCCTGCGACGTAAATTGTTCTGATGGCATTTATAATGCACTTATTTAAATACAAAATGAGAAAAATAGTAGAATTTTTAAAAAATTATAAAATATTTGTTTTCAATATTCTATACAAAAAGAAGATTTTCCTCTTTTTAATTTTTTTTCTCTTTATTTTCTAGGTTGATAGAAAACCCCAGACAAAATACTGAAACCAACCAAACAACCCCCTCAACCAAAACAAACAAAAAAATCCACATAAAGTTCCTTTGTTTTTATCATCAAAGAGTTTTCCATTCCTTCAGCTTGCATTAGAGATGAAAGAAAAAAAATGTGCCTAGGGTCAAGTTTACCGAACAAATAAAGACAAGTCTCGTCTACCCTTAATGTTAGGCTTTGGTATGATATCAAGTGTCATTATTTATCAACACACGGTGGCAGTAGCGGTCCATGAAATGATTAACTGATGCTGTACCTTAGTGAAACAAAATCTGTCTTGGCCCTTTTTTTCTAGAGATAGCTACAGCCTTTGCTTATAAATATTGACAGTTCTGAGCCTAGCTCCACAGAGAAATGCAAAAAAAAAAGAAAAAAGACAAAGGTTCACAGTCTTTTCTTAATCAAGGTGACCCTAGATGTTATCCCAGATAGAGTTTGGGATCTTCTCACATCAAAGATTTCTCTAGCAGCCCATTTGTCTAACAATACTCCCTTAGCTGTGATCAATTTTGAGTGAAGTATCAAAGGTGCTTCCTGAAGAGACCTATTGACTAAGCAAATACAACTTCTTTCAAACTGCATTGCCACTTCATTTTCATTGCAAAAGGAAAAGTCTTTTAGACATGTAGCTTAATACTCACAATTATCAGTTTGATTTGATGTCATTACTTGTCTCCTTGTTGAACACTGATGGCTTCAGCCTTTTTGCAGAACATGTCTTCATGGATTTCCTTTCGGGTGAGATCTTTAATAGAAACTAGACATTTAACATCAACTCCCTGTAACTTAAAGTAATTACATGGTTGAGATTCTCATGGGTCTCCCAAGCTGAGTCTGTGTCTGAAGAAGTATTTGTACTGGTCAACGGATTGTGCTGCTGAAGTACTCCTGTATACTCCCCAGATCTAGAACTCAGCAGCAGAAATAGCTGCATCACTCTAAAAAGCCTAAGTTAACAGGATTTACTGAGAAGATCTCAGGGGTAAGATGGCTCTGCTGCTTCGGGGGCCTTATATTCTCCCAGCACTGTTGAGTTTCCCAGGCCAATAAATTATTTACAAGTTATTAATTTCTCCTGTGATAGTCCTTGCAGACATTCTTAGAAGATGTCAATCACACAACTGCTGCACTGAACAGTCTATAAAATGCAATAGCAATCTTTTCTTTTAAAATCAGCACTGGTTTTACTTTTGTGATTTACTAACAGGAGCTTGTCTTAGAGATTTCTCTTCCCAACGGAGGCCAACTGGCAGAAAGTACCCCTGAAGAGACAGGGTTCTGTTCACTTCCATGACTTTGGTATGTGTCTGGACAGGAATGGTAGAAAGCAGTAGCAGATCAGCCCGTATGTAACTCAAACATGTAACCTTGGCATTGTTGCTGCTAACCTCTGAACTGTTATCTGAAGTGGGAAGAGCAGCAACTGTATTACCTCTGATAGCACTCTAATGCAGTAAGGGAAAACACACATGCACACACAAAAGGAAAATATAGGCACAAAAGCTGGGAACTCCTTGGCTAGATTTCCACAACTGAATAATGTCTGCATTAGATTAGTACAGTTGACCACTACACAAGAGAGGGAGCTTTGGTCTGTGATTTTGGAGGTTTCTTCCTAGGCAAAGTTTAGAGACATTATACTCCATCTAGTATTTCTTGACTTCCAGAGTGCAATAGTTGTTTTTTGTCTACAGTATACCCTTTTCTCACTGTCTTTGATCTGAGAGTATCTTGCAAAACAATCTCGACACTGCGGGTTTGCACCATAGAATATGCTTGGGGACTAGACATCTGAACACCCACATTCCTTTACATAATGGGGGTGCACCATACTCCTCATGATTAGCAAGGTTTGCCCTCTCCAACAGAAATACGTCTTCCCTGAAACAGCTGTGGAATGGACAGCAAATCCCTCACCATGGCATGGAGCTTGACCTCTGTACAAGAGTTCAGGGGCTGATTCAACCTACTGCAGCAACTGTGGAAAGGGCTTCAAGTGGTCTCCCTCACTTACCCCTCAACCTTTGAATTTTTATCTTTCCCAGAATACATGTGTTCTGCCGGGAACACAATGAGCTGATGATGGCATGAGAGGTGACGTGAATGGAAAGGAAAGCATAGAATTTCTTGAAAACAAAACTAAATGCAGCTAGGGTCTAAGACTTTTGGAATCTTGCTGCTCTCCCTCTGCTTTTCAGCAAGACAGGAGAGAACAAGAATGATCTGTCTCTGCTCTCAACATTGTTTACTTCCTCTTTTGCTTCATCATATCACTCCATATCCTATCCTTAGCTCAGCTCACCTCACCTCCTTCCTCCCAGCTCAAACTGTGCTGATTTTAGTCGGTCTGATATTGTTCCATGTGTGCTCACTTCTAGAAAGTGGCAGCAAGGGTGAAGAATGAGGTCTCTGTGAACAGTTTCTGTTGCATGGCCCAACGGAAATTTATCATTTACATTTTAAATGAGCATATATGTTCAGGTAGATGAAAGGGAACTTAGATACTGAACAAATACCAGATCTTCTACGTGGATTTGTTATGTTTGAAGGGGTTGTTGTTTTTTTTTTTTTTTTTGCCAAAGTCTTTCATCAAACCTTTATCACTGAAGATGTGCAGGTGTTATTTGCTGCTTGTCACCATAGAACAGAATGAGCAGGTACCTATGTTGTATCCAGTGAATCTTTCCTGGGGGCTTTCTCCCTAGAAAAATGTATTAAATCTTCTCCACTAAACGAGAAGAGTGATTCAAACTATCCCAAGAGGGCAATTTTCTAATCTTTACCTGCAAAGGCTGTTGAACAGTAGAGATTTTTTTGTGAAATTGTTTCAAGTAATTGGAAATTGAGCTCCACAAGGAGGTTTGTGACTTTGGTCTCTGAATCCTCGTCCTTAGTGTATTGAACTGCAAAATTTTGTTTGACTGTGTAAATATGACAGAGGGAATTTTTTTCCATTTTCTATGCAGAATAAAATCTAGTATTTCTCAAATAGGCTATTTTATTTGAGATTTTTATTACCACATAATTTGTCAGGCAACTTTATCAAAGTTACAGAAAACAGCTTTGGGTCTCATCAGCATTACAAAGATAAATTGTTGCTGCAAAAGTATAAATAGATTATGGGAGGGTAATCTGATATGAATTTGAGCTCTGTATTTCATTATTGATTCAAGGAAACATTCTGTTATCTGAAGAAAACTTGTTGTTTTGAATATTGCTAGTACTTTTCCAAAATGAAGGGACCTTCAAGGAAAGAAGTAGAAAAATGGAGAGAAAAATATTTAATTAAAATAAAAGCCAAAAAATAATCAAGTGTGTACACATATTTTACTTTTATTCCTTTATTTACCATGTAATAGTTAGACTTTAATATATAAAATTATTTAAATTTAGAATTCATACATTGATCTGAACAATTCAGCAAAAAAATTGGTATTTTCCTTTTTTTGTAGTAAGGGACTTTTCTTGATCTTGCTAAATAACTTGCAGTTGGGTAGATAATGGATTTGTCTTTTAGCATTTCATAATCTTGATATCTCAGTAATCAATTCCAATATTAACGGAAATATTTCCCAATTTAATGATATTTGTAAAAATTAATCTTGGTTAATGTAGCAGTGAGTTAATGATTTGTCTTTAGAGATTCTTATAGCATATGACAGTCTTGGCTGCTGTCAAAGCTTAGATGAGGTTACCAACTGGCAAACGGGGTAGACACATGTATGCATAAGGTGTTTTACTCAGGTTGATGGGATTACCATCCAGTCTGATGTCTTCGAGAGCCCTACGTACATAAGTAAAATCCCTCATTTTGCAGAAAGTATCTTCATGCATCTCTTGAATGTTGTTGTTCTAAAAGAAAACAAGCAAACAAAAACAAAGCTATCAGAATAGTTGCCTGAAAGTAAAATCATTTATGGATGTATTTTCAGTGTCTAGAGAGATACTTGTTTGACCTCAAGGGCCCAGATTGTGGCAGCAAGTCATCAACAGAGATATCTTCCAAGCAGAGGAAAATTTCTTGGTCAGTGCAAAGTTTCAAAACTAAGTAACTCAAACCAAGTAGCAGAGACAGGCTTTGAAGGAGGAGCCTGGTAGAAATATAGAGCACTTTCATTTCCAGATTATATTGAAGAGCCTTATTAAGACAAATTTGAACCAGGATAGGCCAGTCTAAAAATCATAGAAACATAATTATCGTCCTGACATCTTAATGTACCTCAACCTACAAAGGCACAAATCTGTAATTTGATCTGTGACAATTTCTCTCCCCCAGGCCCTCTCACATAAGTTTAACTCACATCTGTATGTATACTGGGAAAACAGAATGCTTTCAGTTTTATTCCTTTGATTTAAATTCCTCTTATATGCCTTATATTCTCTGAACTTCCATTCTTGAAATGAACTATTCTCAACAATGAAATGCTGGAACACAATATTGTCAGGAAACTGGGACTAAAAAGCTCATCACCTAAAATGAGGGCCGTCTGAAAATTCTTCACTTCTCCATTCCTTTGCTAGTCAGAAATTGGTGTGGAAAAAGTCCAGCTCACTAACTTTTTTCCATAGCACACAGCACTGAATATTTAATTTACCGTCACAAACAGGTGAAAAAACAAGTCAGCTAGCAGGCAGTTTCTATAAATTTACTTATTGAAAGACAGAGGTTAAATGATGTGAGGTACATTGCTTACTGAAAGGTTTTTTCTGTATGATACAATAAATAAAAATATCTGATAAACAAAAATGTAAATAGTTATAAGAGGAGATAAAGGGAAAGACCTGGAAAAGGCTAAAAGGAAGAATTCAGAGAGAAACTATTTGATAAAAGGAAGTAGAGAAAAAAAGGATTACAGAAGGGTGATGGACGGGATGTTCTAACATAGTCAAATGGAAAAATTTGACTAAAAAATGGTAGCTGGGAATTGCCTTTATTAAAAGAATGAAATGCACTGAGTATAGATACAAATAAATATGTAAAATAACTTCCCCATGGTATTCAAAAGTATTTCTGTTGGAAGATTCATATGAGCAGTGTAAAGGATTTGTCATTAGTCTCTTAGACACTTAGGTAAGTCTCTTAGACTAATGTTGCTCTTGACAGCTGTGAACATAACTTTAACTTGTGCTAATAATAATTCCAGAATTTGATTTTTGGAAAATATTGTATTAGAAATTTTGAAAATTAATGCTTAGCTGAGCTAAATTTTACTTCTTTGAAAGGTTGCATTCACTAGTTAATTTTATGCTTCCCATAGCTTTTTTAGTCAAGTTAAGAACATTTTTGGAGAAAGAGAAGGAACTACAAGACAAATGGTTGCCCTTCCCAGTTGTGCATACTATTTGAACATGATGTAAGGAGTCATTTCTTTTGTAGCCTACCTGAAGATGAAGAGCTTGGAGGCTTTCAGGGAGCGGCAATGGAATATGATCCAAGTTATTGTCAGTGATATAAAGGTGCTGCAGTTCATCCAGATTCTAGAGGAAGATGGAAAAAAGCAGGGAGAAATGACGGACGTGTTTGAAAAAGCCATCTCGATATGCAGGGATGACAAGAAGGTGATCAGTAGGGTAGCCAGCATGGATTCATAAAGGTAAATCAGGCTTGACCAACCTGATTGCCTTCTAAAATGAAACAACTACCAAAATGGATGAGGGGTAACATTGAATATTGTCTACCTTGACTTCAGCAAGGCTTTCAACTCTTTCTGTCATAGTATACTCTATAGCAAAATCAGGAAGTGTGGACTGGAAGAGTGGACAGTGAGGTGGATTGAGAACTGACTGAACAGCAGATCCCAGAAGGACATAATCAATGGCATGGGGTCTATTGGGAGGTCTGCCACTAACACTGTCCACCAAGGTTCAGTACTGGGCCCAGTATCATTTAACATGTTCATCAATGACTTGGATGGAGGGACAGATGCTTCCTCAGCAAGTTCACTGATGACACAAAGCTGGGAGGAGTTGCCAGTACCCAGAGGGCTGTGCAGCCCTCCAGAAGGATCCCAACAGGCTGGAGAGATTGGCAGAGATGAACCATCTGAAATTCAACAAAGGCAAATGCAGGGTCCTGCACCTGGTAAAGAATAGCCCCACACAGCAGTACAGGCTGGGGGCTGACCTGCTGGAAAGCAGCTCTGCAGAGAAGGACCTGGGGGTCCTGGTGGACACCAAGCTGTGCATGAGCCACCAGTGACCTTGTGGCCAAGAAGGCCAGTGAGATCCTGGGGTTCATTAGGAAGCCAGCAGGTCAAGGGAGGTGATCCTGCCCCTCTGCTCAGTGCTGGTGAGGCCAGATCTGGAGTGCTGTGTCCAGTTCCGGGCTTCTCAGGACAAGAGAGAGACATGGAGCTCCTGGAGCAGGCCCAGTGGAGGGCTACAAAGATGATTAGGGGACTGGAGCATCTCTCTTATGAGAATAGGCTGCACTTCTGTCCACATCCTCTGGAGGGGGGGAAGAAAAGATTTTCCCATCACACTCAAACTTACTTTAAATGCCTCATTTGGTATCCCTCTGCGACCAAGCCTGTTCTTACTAACATCGATGAACGTTAAGGTAGATGGCAACTCAGGGAGTTGCCTTATCCTATTGTCACGGAGCACCAACTCCTGAAGTTGGGGCAATCTTCGGAAGGCATCCTTGTGGATCTCTGATATAAAGTTTGCAGTCATATCAATCCTCTTTAAATGGTCTGGCAGAGAAATGAGATATAACAGATGTGAGAATGTATTTAGTGATATTTTAAAAAACCCCTGCCTTTGTCATTCTTGATATATATTTCAGTGAAAGACTTCAAAGTTCAGAGTTTTAAGATTTCTGTGTGTTTTGGGAATCTTTTCAAGTATTACCTTTTGAAAAAGTGTAACAAACACTTAAAGGGAAACAAACATATTCTCTACTACCTTGTTCCACATTTCTTTATTCCAACATTTTCCTATATGTAAGAAATTTGATATATTGGCTTCTTTATAAAATACACTCAAGCACTTTTTCCAATTTAAAAAACCCCCCAAAATTAAATTGAATATTTGGGGGTTTTTATTACCTTTCTAAAGATGATTGCAAGTAACAGCAAAAAGATCAATTATCATTGTTATTTATAACTCAAAATTTGGCAGAGAATTTGCATCTAATGTATTGACCTTTCTACTCCAAAGCAGCAAAATGCATACACATTTATGCGTAAAATTTACCATCATTAAACATTATATAAAATATATCATTATGTTTTAGCTTGATATGAGCCAGAAATAAACAAAATTAAAGTTAATTGCTATAATACTGCTATCCGTACTTAAGTTAGCAAAGTCATTTCTGCTGATCTTCCTGATTCTGTTGTAGCGTGAATAGAAATATGTGGTTTTCTTAGGCAATGGTGGAACAACATCAAGCTCACGATCATCACAGTAGACTGTGGTCCCTAGGCATGTACACAAAAGGCAAGTGGGAAGACCTATCAAGAAATTTAAGAGAAAACGCTTTGTTAGAATGGAAATTTATAAAAATTTTACATAAATTACTACAATGAAATGCTCACATAAGTACCTAGCGATCATATTTTGTCTAAGGTAAAGTTCACTTCCCATTCTGCTTTGATCACCAAACCATATAATTACAACAATAAAGTGATTAAATTCTTTTAAA
Source organism: Coloeus monedula (assembly GCF_965178545.1). Taxonomy (NCBI): domain Eukaryota; kingdom Metazoa; phylum Chordata; class Aves; order Passeriformes; family Corvidae; genus Coloeus; species Coloeus monedula. The sequence continues at coordinate 32,923,958 of NC_138784.1, read as the reverse complement.
AATGAAGTTATTTTTCTCCCTGTGCCTAGAAGAACAATTAACTTGTTCTAATATAGTGTTTCTCAGACTATATAGAATATTTGGTGACAGCAACCAGCCAAAAGTTGATTGCCCCTTAAGCTAGCAGGCATATACTTCTATCTAGATAGAGGAATAATAGCTGATGAATGAAACTTGTTGTAATTCCTATTTTGTTCTGTAAATTTTACTTCTGATTATTTTGTAAGGAAATTAGTAATTTCCTACGGAGCTGTGGAGAAGAACCTGTGTTTCATTTGTATTTTGTTTAATTACATTTTCAGATACAGGAATTCTACATTGTGACAATTTTTTCTATATGAGTCTGAGCTAAGGTAACTTGGAGACCATGTTAACAAAACATTTGGTTGCCACTAGAAGTTTGTGAAAATGAAAAATGAAGTCATATGATACCAGCCATAAAACTGCATGAATACCATGAAGCTAAAAGGGGTTTTTTTGATAGCACTGTTCAAATTTGGTGAGACTTGTGAAAGACTGAAATGTTATAGGTAATGTCTTAAACATTGTTATGAAGTATTTTTTGCCATTATGGCAAAAGTGTATAGAAGCTTTGACCACCAAAGCCCACCTCTCCCTGAAGGTGCCTCCTGAGTGGAACTTTGGTCTGTGAGCTGAACCACCTAAGGAAACTTGAGATAAGATAAAGGTGACACTATTCAATTATCTCAGGTATGGGGAGAAATAAACAAGGCTGAAGGAGAAGAATGTATTCACAAGAAAGCCAAAACCCAGCAGCTGTCCTGAAAATAAACTCTGGCTGGGTTTGGGGAAGCACAAGCAACCCCCTAACCACAGCAGGAGGAGGAGAGTTTTTGGGTGTGTGCTGTAACCTCTGATCAGAGGCAATGAACACCCATCCTCCCTCACACAAACTGGCTCAGCTGTATACCCCTCCCCACCCTGGGAAGACCACATCCATGGGACATTCACTTAAGAGGCGGCTGAGGGGGTTTCATAATCCATCAAAGACCCCCAGAGTGCCCCCAGACTCATTCCTGAGGCCTTGTAGCACAGGTCTGCACATGATGCAAAGGGTTGCAACAGATCCAGAGTCTGCTGCGAGAGCCTGTGCCAAACTTGTCACCCCTAAGGAGAGCTACCGGGGCATTCCCACCGGGCCCTAATGTATATTAACCCATTGAACTCTGTTTTCTGGCACCCTCACTACCAAGAAGACCAGAAAATGAGGATCAATGGGATGCCATCAGGATCCATGGAGTGGTGATATTTTCTACTTAATCTATCTCTCTGTTACTCTCTTTCTCTCCCCCTCCCTCCTTTCTTATATTTCTTTCTATCCCTCTCTCTCTCTCTCCCCCTCACATCATTTACTATTAAATAAAATTCATCCTATTGATTTTGGCATATGGTCTCGTTTGCACCTTAATTCAGGCAGAGGCATCTCTCTAACAGTTTTAATAGTGGGATCATAATATTTGTGACATTGAGTTTTTTGATACATATTTTCCTTGATTATGAGTATAAATCATCATATCTGTTTATCAGCTTTTAATCCCACAGAAATACTTTTCTGTTACGTTTTCCTCCTTCTTGTAGCAGATGAGGTTGTTTGCTCTCGTTACTTATAGAATAGTAGGATAATTCAGGAATATGAAAATTTTTTTCTTGCAGATTGGTTTTTCTCCACATCAGATGTGGCTACATGAGAGATGTGCCTTCTTAATCTGCCTCAATTACCTGTGGGTAATTGAGGTGCCTTTTGAGACAAGATTAAAGAATCAGTAACCAGAGTACTCTTTTATTTTTATGTGATAATATCTACTTGGACATCCAGGAATGCAGTTTCTGGAGAGATAAGAACCTTTTCATGCTTTCCCTAATTTTCTGCACAGGACAGATTTAATTGGTTACAGACAGCAAGCCTGACACAGGGAAAAAATATCCACACTTTGAACTATTCCAGCAAATCTAGGCCTAGATGAATTTAGAGTTAAGGATGGCTGATATTTTTTCATAATATTGCAATATAATAGCATAGTACTGGGAAAGGGTTTCACCCTGTCCTATTTTTGGTCTTAGAGGAGTGGTATTTGTCACTTATGTCTGGTGGACACTGAAAAAAAGCAGAGGTAGTGGAAGGATTCAAAAAGATATCAACAAGAAAAATGAGCTTGTCTTAATGTTACTGATCCTTGCAGTCTTCTATTCAGTACCAGGCCAACAGCAGCAATGTCTGACAGGAAAATGTATTGCTAGAAAATGGAAGACACGAGAAATTTGATTTGACATGTTACTGTCTTGAGCATTTCTTTAGTTGATGCACTACTTGATTGGCATGCAGTACTCAAAAATGTTGATCAATACATAATTCACCATATATAATATTTACAGGATATATTGTAACATCTTGTAGTTTTCAAAATTGAAAAAAATGTATGTATGGGCCTTTCTTTTTCTTTTTTCTGAAATCTCCTGGGAAGTTCTCATTCCATTTTTGTTTGTTTTGACTGTGTTTATTTTTGCCTGGTCAGGCTCACTTGTTGTATGTACCAAAATAAGATTATGAATTATTAATTTCACTGAATACACAATTTTGGAAGCAGGAACTCTGGGGTTTATGTTTGCGGTTGTTTTTTTTTTTTTCATTTTTCTTCTATGGCACTCAGCTGTAGTGTTAGGCATAGTAAAAAGTAGGATTTTCCTGCTACCATATGTTGATCACCATACAACACAAAGATCCCTCACAGCAATGGATAATTCTAGTGAATTTTACTTACTAGAATTTAGAGGAGCTTCTGACAAATGTCAATAACTAGCATTTCAAAGTTTGTGGGGGAGAGGGACAGATTATGTTTTGCAATTTTAATTCCCCTGCAAGGTTTATAAAGTTCTTATTTCACTATAGGTAGTCAGAACTGAAAATCTTATCTACTCAAAAGTTCTAAGCATCTCCCTTTCCTTAAGTTTTTCAGTCTACAGGTTTTCATGGTCAAAAATTCTTCAACATTTTAACTACACTTTGTATGAAAACATTTATAAAAAACATGTAGCAAATCATTATAAATAAAGACAGTTGATAATGATATTGAAATCTAAGACAAAAAAAACAAGTACTGGTAGCATTTGCCAACTATCAACAAATTTTTAAGTTGTAAATCTTCACTGGCACAGTTATTTTCATGGTGACATAGTATGGAAACCTCTTGACACCTATCTGACTTTGGAGCATGCAAGATAGGCATGTTATATATTTCTTCAGTAAGAGAAGCATAGAATTTATGTACTTCATCTTCAGTAAAAAAGAAAATAAAGTGGGCTTGCTCAAAACCAAAGCTACACACAAAAACCTCATTTCTCTTTCCTACTAACCATCTTGAGTCTGGGGTCCAAGAACCCCTGACCCCTGTGCTGAAGACCCGTCAATTAATTTTGGCGTTGATGCTTCATCCTCAGTTTCTTCTGTCAATGGTGCAGAAGAATAACTCTCTTGAATTACAGAAGGTAGTTCTGTCCCAATCTCTGTCTAGGGAAAATTAAAAGGAAATGTTACTGTTTATTTCCCTTGGAAGCTGTTTCTTTTCCAGTTATTCGTATTCTCCCACTAGAGGTCACATTTTTTCTGAGGTTTAGTGCTTGAGCTTTATTTTATCCAGGAACTATAATGAATTCTGATGATATATAAAAAATTCATGAAAATCCAACATACTTATTCACTTTTTATCCCAGTGTTTTGAATGCTTTTTATGTATTCACACATGCATATACTTAATTACTGAGAATATATACTAGCAAAATTACCTTTTCATATTTATTTAAAGATAAATTAGATTTGTGATAAAAATTGATAAACTGTGTGTGACAAATGAAAATTTGCTGTGAAATATCAAAAAGGTGCAAGTCATTTACCATAAAATTGTAAGTTGTACCATCATAAATCCAAATCCAATATAGCTGTGGAGGCTCTGCTTAGAACACTAACATCATTTAGAAATATTATTAGTGAATTCTGAATTCTGACTTCACATATTACTTGGTAATATGTTGGTGGGTTTTTTGTCTTTTTTTCCCCCTATATCTGAATACCAAAAGACTCTGGTTAGCTGCATTCATTAGTACCTGTATTATGTGGTATGAAAAAATTGATTTATATAAAAATATTGGATAAAATCTAGATTTTAAAACACTTATAAAATTTGGAAGATCTTTGCATGGACATAGAAAACTTATTTTTTTTGTCCGTCACTCAACATAATTAGTCAAACCAGTAAATTTTGTCAGGTTAACTTTAATTCTAAAAACACATTCTGTTGATTTTCCTATATGACAATTTAGGATAAAAATTAAGATGTAGCAATTTTCTTGTATCATATCACTGTTCATAAAAAGAGTATTGCAGACTTGCTAAGCTTGTTGCAGAGGGGTCTGTGTTAGCAAAGAGACAGAGTTGTTTTCTGTAATCACCCAGACATAGTTGTGTGACCTTTGCAAGTTACTTTCCCGCTGTATCTTCATTTCCCCATGTGTAATAATATTGTTTGACTGCACTGAGCCCCTTTTGAAAATGTGATCTTTATTCTTTAAATCCAAGACAATTAATTAGTGTCCTTATAGGGTTTTGCACGGCTGAGGTTCTGTTAAAAATTTGATGTATCTAATCCTGTGGTGCTGCACCCCTGCACTGCAGCTAGCACTCCTTATCTTTTTCTAAGGCACAGCCAAATATAGGAATTTTGTCACAGTATCATTATTCCAAGTGCAAAGGCACCAAAGCCCAAAATTCTGCTTCAGTTTTCATCCACTGCAGCTTTCTAGCACAACACCACCATAAAACTATTGAATCCTGAGTCTTTCACCTGACCAAGCATTTCCTTTTTTGAGACCATATCACAGCTACTGCTGTCTTTACTGTCTTTATGGAGAGCAAGTTGTTGAAATCCATTACAGTAGTGTTCATAAATTCTGATTGTAAAGACAGTTAAAAAGTAATTGCATTCAGACTAGCCAAACGGTTAGAATTTTTAAAATTTGATTTCGTATGTAGACTATAGAAGTTAAAGGGAACTAAAACACCTGACATCTGGATTCCAAGAAGTGGCAAAGCTTTTGCTGTATTTGATCCCTCTTTGAATGTATGTGTATATATATTTCACATGTAACCAGCAGCTCAGGGGATGTGATTCTGCCCCTCTACTCTGTTCTCATGAGACTCCACCTGCAGTACTGCATCCAGCTCTGGGGTCTCCATCACAAAGAGGACATGGGCCTGTGGGAGCCAAGTCTGGAGGAGGGCCAAGAAGATGAAGACAGAGAGTTGGGGTTGTTCAGCCCAGAGAAAAGAAGGCTCTTGGGAAGACCTTGTAGTAGCTTTTCAGTACCTGAAGGGGACCTACAAGAAAGCTGGAGAGAGACTTTTTAGAAGGACATGTGATAGGACAAGAGGGAATGGCTTGAAGCTGAAACTTTTATATATTATTAAATTCTTTTCTGTGAGGGTGGTGAGGCATTGGAAATGGTTGCCCAGAGAAGTTATGGATTCCCTTGCTCAAGGCAAGGATGGATGGGGCTTTGAGCAACCTGGGCTAGTTGAAAATGTCCCTGCCCATGGCAGAGGGGTTGGAAGATCTTGGTCCCTTCTAACCCAGAAAATTCTATGATCTGTGAAAATTTTGGAAAAAAAACCACTTTACAACTCATAATAGGCTACCTGGATCTTGCAGCACAGCTATATATCATTACAAGCAGTATTAAGCATTGTGATCCTGGTCTGCCTTAGAACGCCTAAATAACTACCTAAAATCTAATTTTTTGTACAAAAATAATTTGGTTTAGGTTATATAATGGAAATAGAGTCAAATATTTTGTGTCAGTTTCACTGAAGACAGAGAACATGGGAGCAATAAAAAACCAGTAAGCACTCTGTACTACACAGGCTCAGATTTTGACTAAGAACAATTAGGTTTTCTGTATATTCTTTAGTTGTATTCTAAAAAGCCACAGATACTATTAATAATTAGAGTTGATGGATAAAAAATGACCCAATACAGTTACCAAGGTCATAACCTCACAAAATGCAAGGTAATCAAATGAGCAAGATGAC